>NW_024068205.1:0-204456 GCF_009389715.1 Phoenix dactylifera
TGGAATGGTATTGGATACTGGAATGATTCTTTATCATGTTCCCCTTGACCTTGCAGACCATGCAGAGCAAATGAGGGATCCAAACTTTAGATAGATTTTGCTAACCAAACTGGACTAAGTACATGCTGGACTATGCATAAAAATATGATGGTAAATCTCAACTTGGAAATGCAATAGAAAGTAGTTGATAGTAACAAAACATTATTTGGATGTTGAATCAAATAGAGTGGATGCTTCCAGATAGGTTAAAGCAAAGTGTACATAGTGGGATGCACTAGAGGGTTCTTTGATGATCCAATGCAAGTAAGACCAAAATATCTTTCGTGCAAGTAATATTTTTCTTTTCTTGAAACAATCAGAATGAACAGCAATTAAGTACAATTGTTGTCTGTAAACATGAGATTATGGATCAAAAACTTTTTATAGCAAAGAACTTGTTCTTGGAAAGGGAATTATTCTTGCTGCTATTTTTTTTTTACTTTAACATGTTGACTCTGCATGAGTTATCATTTGGGAGCTTCCTTTTGATTCATGTTCTAGCCCCCTTGTTTTTGTATTCAAGGTTAAATTTATATAGCTATGTTTAAAAGCAAGTAAATTAGGATATTAAAAATAGCAAACATGCAGCATAAACTGTTGTGATATTATTGTTTGTACTCTTCTATATTACTGGTTTCACATGAGTGGTATATGAAAATGTTGTTCAATGCACTAATTGGACAAAGCATATCGCCGTTGCCTGATGGTATGCCCTGAAGCTGTGGGATTCATACTACATGGTATTGCTAAGATAACAATGCATTTTGTTTCTTATGAAACAAGCAGCTTCAGAAACAATTTTGATATCATACAGTTTTTAGAAAGCTAGGTACTTGATATATGTGCCTCAAAATTTAAGAAACTTTCCATGTTTTCGTATTATTCAAGCAATTTCTAAAAATAATGAGCACCAATGCCAAAGTAGTTATGCTTTGCAACCTGCAATTCCTTAAAAATTATAAATTATAGTTTGGGAAATGCATTATGTTTGAATTTCAAAGGCAGTTGTTGAATTGTTCAGGAAAGTACTTTTTAGCGAGGACCTGATTTCTATGGAAGAATAAATAAATGATATGCATGTATATTGATCTAGATAAAGCTTTCTGTAAGATTTTAGAAAACAACTTACTAGATTTAGTCCAATTGGACCAACAAGTCTGCCTCAATAGTTCTGTTTTTTTTCCAAATCTTGCTTCCAGATGCTTCCAAGCTTTCTTCTTTTTCAATTTACTACTTGTCTATCATGATTGCAATTTTGCAATTTCTGCTAAACAAAAATCTAGAATTTTTCTCAAATTTTGACCTATTGTAATGTTGGTGCTAAGCAATCTTTCATTATTGTGATTTCCATCATATGTCTGTTTGTTGCAATGTGCAAAACATGCTTTCTCCATGCAACTGTATAATCTTAAAAGCCTAAACAGATAACTATCAACTAAGCTGAGAGTAGCTTAATGCAAGTTGTAAGATATTACATTCTGAATTGAGGAGGTTTGTGTGTAAAGCAAGGTTTAAATTTTGCACTGTTGGGAGAAAATCTAATTCTTACCAGAGGAACTTGATAAATGGAATTAAGGTTCAGAGTCCATGCAACTGTATAATCTTAAATGCCTAAACAAATAACTATCAACTAAGCTGGGAGTAACTCAATGCAAGTTGTAAGATATTACACTCTGAATTGAGGAGGAGGTTTGTGTGTAGAGCAAGGTTTAAATTTTGTACTGTTGGGAGAAAACCTAATTCTTACCAGAGGAACTTTATAGATGGGATTAAGGTTCGGAGTCCATGGAGAACATTCTACTCTTGAGAAGGAACTTAACATTGGGGAACTTAACATTGGGAAGATGTGTATATTTAACTCAATTGAAATTACATATTGATTATTTATCTACGGTACTTGTCAAAAACTGTTAAAACAAATATCACAAGGATAAATATATATTTATTAGATTCAAGGAAATAATATCTTTTGTTTTTCACCATTCAATTATCATTGCAGAACCGTATAGTTCTGCTCTCTCTCTCTCTCTCTCTCATTTTCATTGTTATGCCTTCTTGTTTTTCATTTTTCTTATTTAACATAAATTTTCATTTTGTTCGGAATTAAAGTTATAATAACTATTAGTATTAACCTTAGAGTTTCTGCTCTGTGAATTTTCTCTCAACCACTCTTAAACTAGCTGCAATTATGTAATCCCTCAATATCTTAACTTGGTCCTAAAAATGGTAGAGAGCCGTTTTCTTTTTTATTGTAATATTTTTCTCTTTCATTTGCGAGCAAGATAAGTTGGTACCTTGGTTCTTTTGGTATTTTCATCCTGGTTGTTTTTATTGTTTAATGGAGAATGAGGTATTTTTTTTACTCCTTAAGAAATGAGCAAATACATGACATGGACACCAAGACCCTTTTTTTTCCCAAGGGGGGATAGTTGGACGCAAAGGTCGTTTAGTATTGTCTCTATTGCTGGAGAACCCGATTTTAGGATATCGGTTTCCTATAATCACAATTGTAAAAAAACCTGATAAAGATGCAAGCTACCATGCAATTTGCTAATGAATCCTCGGGCTTATAATGGTTGTCTTATTTTTTCCAGGAACCAACACATGGGATCGGTTTGAGCTTCGCGTACACAAGAGGGTGATTGATCTTATTAGCTCACCTGAAGTGGTGAAGCAGATCACCTCAATCACCATTGAGCCTGGTGTGGAGGTTGAAGTGACAATTGCTGATCCATGATTCAGCCAAAACTTTGATGCAATTATATAGGTAGTTGGAGTGTTTTGTCTGCCATCTGGAATGAGCACAAGAAGCATTTAGTCTAAAGATAATGGCACTCTTTTTCATTATATCTTCCTTAGGAAAACTTGATCCTTGTTTCTTTTTAATATGAGAATTTTGCTAAAACATCAGTTTGTGCCCGTGGAGGAATCTGTTTTCAGTATTTCCATTGCATCTTTATCTCATTCCTAATGTTTGCAATGATTAACTTGATTCAATTTAAGTGGTGATTGAACTGAGTTATTGGGTCTGCTTGATTAATAATGGATAGGAATGCAATTGACCCTTTTAGGGCTTTACACTCTTTTTTAATTACATTTTCCTTAGGAAATTCTTAATCCTTGTTTCTGTTTAATATGAGAATTTTGCTAAAACATCAGTTTGTACCTTTGCAGGAATCTGTTTTCAGTATTAGCATTGCATCTATCTCATTCCAGATATCTGCAATCGATTACTGATTCCAATTTGGGTCTGCTTGATGAATAATCGGGTAGGAATGCGATAGCCCTTTAGGGCTTGTTTGGATACATCGTATATCTCTCGGTATTTCAGGAGAATGGGACAATTCATGTTTATGTTATACCTAAAAGGTATGTTACTCAAATATTGTTCTTGTGGACGACGCTACAAGACTTCCCAGGGAGAAAGGATAAAAAACGCCTGTACTAAGCTCCATCCTATTTCCACTAAAAAATTTCAACCATAATACGGGTAGTTTAGTTATTGTTATTGAACTAATTGAATCTAGGACAAGCTATAGAAGTAGGAGAAACTGGACTTTTTTTTTACGTAGATCAATCAATTTTCTCGTTTTACAAAATACAGAAGTTAGGAAAAAAAATGTGGCAACACAATTATAATGTTTTAGTAACCTTACTAATGGATGATAAATTTAAATTAAAAGTGAATATGCAAAGAATATTTTTTAACTCAAGAAAAGGAAATATTTTAATAGTTTTTTGTGCTATTTGAACTGTATCTTCAATAGGTAGTTTAATGGATTGATGAGTTGATAAAGATTCAAGTAATAAAAAAATTATTAGAGTCGGAGACCATGTGGTTAGAAGCACTTGTATCAATTACCCATGTCATATGTTAGTGAGTTGGAAAGAATATATGTCATGTTGATGAAAGTGGTGGTTTTGTCAATATTTAATATGGATAGCAATTGGACATACAACTTTAGCAATGCGTTGGGGCATAATAGATGGGCCAAAGAAGATTTTCACCATTAGCAACATGATTTGCAGCATGAGTAGGAGTTTTTAGTTTCTCCACGATGGTTCGGGCAGCCATATAATTTGTAACAAATATCACATGTGTGATCAAGATTATTGCAGTAATCATAGCGTGATCATTTTGTATTGCCATGAACGCCACGACTCTACAACCACGACCTCTTCATTGGTTATCGAAGTGACTAGAATTATGTTTATTAAAACTTCATGCCTTTAAGAGATCACATCAATTTGACTTGGGGTATTTTTTGTTTCTCCTTTTACAAAATAAGAGAAATTTTTACTTAATGTAGGTAGTGTCTTCATGGTGAGTATTTAAGTTCTGAACGATGGAAAAGGAGTCATTGAACCGCATAAGAAATTGAAAAACCTTTTATCTTGAGAGATCTAGTTCAACTCGTTCATTGTACCATAGGTGTAAGTAGAAAGTGGACATAGATCATTGATTTCATCATGGTATGTTTTAAGTATGGTAAAATAAGAAGCAACAGAAGATTGATCTTAAAAATGCATTAAGATATCTCGCCTGATATGATAAATTTGGGCAGCCTTATTATAAGAAAAGTGTTCCTCCAGATCTTTCCATGCTTCTTTTGAAGTTTCAAAATAGACTATGCTGCTCACAGATCTTTTTACATTGTATTCCAAATCTAGAAAAGCACCATGGTGTTGCAACATTACCATGCATATAGTATTGCTGAACTTTTGTCAGGCTTCTCAAGCGAGCCATCAATAAAACTAATTTTATTCTTGGCTAAGAAAGTAGTCTTCATGGCATACCTCCATAGAGGATAATTGTCACCAGTGAGGACTTAAAAGACTAGGACCATGCCTGGGTTATTTGAGTGGTGGAGAAAGAACGGTGGTGTTATATCAACACTAGGATTAGAAATAACAGTAGAACTGTAGAAGTAGCCATGATTATCAAATGGAGAATAGAGGGCCAAAGAAAACAAATATCGGGAGGATGATAGGAGAACAAGAAAGAGGGATTGATTGATCAAGAAAAAAATCCACTTTGATAGCATGAGAAATTTGTATTAGAAATATGATAGGAGAACAAGAAAAAGGGGTTGATCGATCAAGAAAAAATCCATTCTAATATTATGAGAAATTTGTATTAAAAATATGATTTGAATTGCTTATACTATTCATAACACTGGTGTGCTTTATGTACAAGTTAAGCCCCCAGATATAGTAGAATACAATAATAAAATTCTATAATTATAGGAAAGATACTAGGGACCAGATATAGTATAATACTATAGCAAAATCCTATAATTTGGTATAAATACTAAATTTGAATATGATAATTAGATCCCATGATTTTTGGAGATTGATATAAGTTGATATACCAAGATTGTGCATGCAATATGTGGTAGCTGTGATATTCAATATCATATATAGTATAATAAGTGAGATTGTGCATGATTCTAAGCTGTAATAAAAGTTGAGATTGGAGGAGAGGGGATGGAGTTGCCTTTAGGGTAAAGGATGGCATGTAGTCACAAGGAAGAATAAGATGGCAGGCTGCGCCAATTGTCATTCATAACCTGCACATGTTTGAAGTTCTGATTGGGCTTTTAATCTTAACTAGCTGTAGACTTGCACAAATGCATAGGATTTGGTATGTACGCCTCGACTCACTAATGTGCTCATGCACAGGCTATATGCACCTCTTTCCTGACTCTTCATGGTCCTGAGTACCTTGTATTAACCCTTAAATGAGCATTGTTTGAAGTTGAGTGTCAGGGGGGTAAACTTATGAAAGATCGTATATAATCCCTATGTTCTCTTTTAACTCTTTCGTAACTCTTCATGGTCCTGAGTACCTTTTATTAACCCTACAATGAGCATTGTATATTAATGATTGATGATTATTCTCGTACACGTTTAATTGCTAATATACTCATGCATAGCTTATACACACTCCTATCTACTTGCTGGTGTGGCAGTGTATGATTGAAATTGATTTTCAAAGGCTTTGAATGTGGTTACATTCTCTGACCTCTTTCCTAATTCTTCGTGATCCTGAGTACCTTCTATAACCCTTAAATGAGCATTGTTTTAGGTTGAGTGTCGTGGTAATAAACTTATGAAGATCCTATATCATCCCTATATTCTCTTAACTTTTTCCAAACTGTTTGTGATTATGAGTACTTTTTATTTATACTTAAATTAGTATTGTTTGAGGTTAAGCCAGGTATACTTGGCAACATTATCTGATACCCCTATGTACACATAGCAACATAATATGCAACTCCTATTGGAAAGACTAATTTTTTTATTATATTATATAGATTTGTCGGTGGACTAAATATTTGCGCCGAAATTCCAACAAAGCCTCGGCGAGGTTTCTGTTATAATAATAGAGATGAATGGACATTATAAGGGTAAATGTAGATATTCCATTAGTAATAGATGATATTACTATCATATGGCAAGTGCTACCATCTGTTTTACCAAGGGAGAGTAAATAAGATAGAATTTTACTTCAGCCATGTTTTTATTTATGGCATTTTTTTATGAACACTTGATTTTGGCCATTGCTTTAGATGATGAAATTGGTATTTGATGTATCAACCGGTTATAAACCTCAGAAAACCTTGACTTCTTCCTGAGAGTCCTAATTAGCTCCCCGCCATGATTCCTTGTTCTATCAAACCTCTTGCTTTCCTGCTTTGTTTTAACCTTGTGGAACTCATCCACTTTGATGCTCTCAAGTTATCAAGCAATGGCCGAGATCCCAGCCCAGCTATACGAATCAATTGTAGTGGGAGGAAGGATTAATTAAATATTCTAACGGGAATTTAGAATAATTAAGCCAGGAAAGGGTAAATGGGATTTCAGAAAACAAACTTTTGTTTATCCGCATAAGTCCTTAGAAAGTTGGATTCCCATGACCTTATATTCAATGACATGCGCAAGGCTCTGTGACACCTTTCATCACTTTAGGCCTCGTCACGACCCACAACTTCATCCAAAAAAGCTAGTTCTATTGTTTTCACCAGGCAAGCAGGCTAAATTAATTGAAGTCCAATTATAAGTATCACAACCAAATTCAAAAGGCTAACTCTAGCATTCTCGCTAGGCCAAGATACCAAATTTATTGAAATCTAATCATAACTACTACAACCAAAATAGGCCTATGCTACCGTATTCTCTAGTCCATATAGGCCACAACTTGAGCTTGCTCTTATATATCATTTCTAACATCTTAGTGTGTCACCTAAAAAAGCTAACCAGAAGATGTTGTTTAAATTTTTTGATCCTATATAAATATCCAAAATCTATCTAATGTATAGCTGATGTACACACGTCTGTGTGGATCCTCACAAAATTTGTGCTACCAAATAGTGGACAATAGCCTCACCTAATTGACAGCAGCACTCTGTGGGCTTGCAATCCTTGTGAGCAGTAGTCAGCGGAGAAGACGATGGTGTTGTGGAATCTGGAAAAGAGAACCCGTGGAGAAAGCTAATTGCAGCCGTAAAATTTATAAAAAAAAGTACGGAAGCAAGACATATGAGATTATCATTTATAGGAAAATGGTACACCTTTTATTCTCTTTTCTTCTCATGCAGGAGAGAAGAAAAGGAGGAAAGAGAGGAAGCAAATTAAAAGAAACACCACCAACCGAGCAGAAAACAAATGAGCCTATCGTGGCAGGTTATCTACTCAATCCCATGCATCTTCCTCAACTTGCAGATGAACTCTTGAACCTTTGCCGGGTCAGGAAGCACTTTGGCAACAGATTCCCTTCCCAAGCATCTCTTCATCCAGGCACCGAGTTTGGGGCACTGTTCCTCTACTTTGAAGCCCCCGAATTGCTCATAGCCATAAAACCAAGAGATGTGAGGAATGAGGACGATGTCCACAAACCCAAATCCGTTCCCTGCAAAGTATTCTTTCTCCCCAAGGGCTCCCTCCAACAGCTTTAAACACTCTTCAAACTCTTTCTTTGCCACCTCTAACGCCTCGCCTTTGCTTTTCCATATCTTGCTTCCCCCCTCAAATATCTGCAGATTTTGACCAAAGTTAATATGACCGGAACTTAGCACGTAGTTTCTTAACCATTAGTATTTGATTTTTAGTCAACTAGGACTAAAAGTTATAGTATAGGGTGATGAGAGTGTAAATCTTGTAAATTAGAAACTAGAGGCTAACCTTCTTGTCCACAAAGTCTGCCCAAAACTTGGCCACCGATCGCTCATAAGGGCTCGTGGGAAGTAAGGGTGGTGAAGGCCACGTCTCATCGACGTAGTTGAGGATGACCAGGGATTCGCAGAGTGGCTTGCCATTGTGTAGCAAGACGGGCACCTTCTTGTAGATTGGATTTGATTGCAGTAGTAGCTCACTTTTGTTTCCAAGCAAGTCCTCTTCGCGTGCCTCAAACTTGATGCCTTTCTCCTCTAATGCTATCTTCACCCTCATTGCAAAAGGGCTCACCCAGAAGTCCAGGACTACGACCTCGTCCTTCTTCGACATCTTTCTATCTCTTTTCTTCTCTATGTTGGTGAGTGCAGGAATATGGATCGATGCTTTTATAGGAAAATGTGCCGTTGTCAACCCAATGATAAGATCAATGCATGGACGACAACTTCAAAGCCCTGCTGTTCCGTTCCCCTTGGAATCATCCCAAGCCAAAGGTTTTTGAACGCATCTTCTTGTCCCTTTGGAAGTTGGGAGTCTTTGATCGTCTGGAGTAAAATATTCGCGAAAAAAGAAAATTACTTGAGGTAAAGCACTTGTATAAAAGCAATTTTTGAAGCCAGAAGTTAGATAAGCTCGTCATCTGAATTAATCCCGATGGACATAAATGAGTCCTGCATTAGGAGTAGACTGCAAGTCTAGGTGCACCAGACTACAGATTACAGAGAAAGAAGGAAAAGAATCATTGTGATACCCAGGCCGTTTTTAGGGCCTAATTATGTACTGGCCAGATCCATTTGACCGCCCAAAAAAAAAAGAGACGCACCTGCATAGCATAGCACAGCACGTGCGAAGGAGGAAAGAGGACTCCTGATGAGAGTCTTCTTTCTCCTAAGTTCGTCGGATGGAATTCCACTCCAAGTCGAATTCCGGTCGCAACCAAGCTCTATTTAGAGCTCCTCCTATCCTCCCCATCCTCCCTCACCGGAGAACCAACCCCAATCGAAGTTTAATCACCAAATTCTTCTCCAATTCCTTCCGCAATCATCAATCATTATCAGCACTATTGTCATGGCTAAGTATTGCGGGAGGCCAGGTGAGAGCCAAAATTCTTTGATTAATCATTTCTCCACTTCTTTTCGAGTTTATGGATCAGGGATTCCGGCCGGTGATTGCTAAATTTTTGGTGGGAAAAGAGCAATGCCCTATTTCCCCTATTTTGGTAAACAAACCCATGTTTCGCTTGTTTTCAATTGGTTTTGCTGACGACGCTTGTCACCGAGGCCTTCGTCCAGTTCCTCATAGTGGACGGAAGCCATGGCCGGAGTTTTCTACCGTCGGGATGCCTCTGTTCCATGGGTTAAGGGGGTCAGAACCCCTATTTTTTATAGTCATAGGCAGTATTGGCTGCCAGTCACTGCCGACCGCTGGCCACTTGTTGGCCAGTCGTGGGTGCCTGATCCCAGGCACCACTTGCAGCCACCTTCTTCCCTTCCTCTTCCTTGGTTGGAGAGAGAAGCTTCTTCTCTCTTTTTTTTTCTCTTCTCCATTTTCTCTCTCTTTTGATTCTCTCTTTATTGGACTTTCTCTCTCTACTTGGACTGTCTGTCTACTCTCTCTATAGAGATATTAAGTCTAGCATAGCACCTCTCTTCATGATTATGGATCCACTCTGGTGAAGGGCCCTAATCTATGACTGGTGGGTGGCACGCCAGCCCCCACCTTAGCTCTTTTTGGATATTGTTAGAATTGGTCACCTTGATCTCTACTGAAATCTCTATATTCTAATGCAAGTATGATATGATGAACTCCACTTTGATTGGACCCTATAAGTATGAGTCTTAGTGATTTATGGAACAACCTAGGTGAAAGGTTCTGATCTAGGATCGTCGAGCGGTGTGTCAGCACCCATCCTAGCTTCTATCACACACTATTAGATTTGATTGCCTCTATCTTTGTTGAACTATTTGTGTTCTAGTCATGGCATGATTTGATGAATTTCACTTTGATCGTTTCGACCGGGTGTTGGGCATTCCCACTTGGTTAGCCTTGTGAGAGTGTTATAATTTAATATTTTTAGTAAAAAAAATTAAATATGATGAAATTTTAATAAAAAATATAATTTTTTGATATTAGGCTATAAAATTTTTTTTGAGATTAATTAGATATGTTAGCTGGATTGCGTTCGCAAGATAAATAATATTTTATTTTTTTTAAAATTTATTAGCAATCATTAAATTATTATATTCATGACTTTGAGTGGTATTTTTTTTGGTACATTGTGGTATTATTCATGATGCATGAATTTGATGGATAGTATCTTATTATGTAATATATTATTATAAAATATTATGATGATATATGATTTTATTATGGACCTAATTGATTGATTTTGACCCTCAAGATTGTAGAACTGAAATATGAAATCAAAAACTATTTGAATTTCGATTGGCTATGTTGAGGACTCTGCTAATGGGGACTAATATGTTGGCATATGAATTATCTTAAAGATTGTGTCCAAGATAATCAATGACATACCGCCAGTAGACCAGTGATCCTAAATGACTTTGCTGCAACATGATGCACAACTCATTGGAAGAAGATTAGTCGGTGTTATGACTCTGTCATAGGATGATATGGTCATAGCTCAGGATCGATAAGATAAATTGAATATTTGAAAGAATTTGAATCCATGAATAGAATTTAATATTTTTAGAAAGATTTGATTCGTATATTAATACTACATATATACTTATTTTCTGTAAATTATTATCTATTTGATTGCCTGATTTATTTAACTAAAGTTGCTATTGCTCACTGGGTTGTTTAACTCATTATACAATTTTTTATTTTTTTTTCACAGATTCGAAGAGCTAGCCTATTGGGATTTTTCAATATGGGAGAGCTAGCACAACTTTGACACAAGTTATTTTAGAATAGAATTTATTTAAATTAATGTACTATCCTAGGATATTGTTAAAATCGTGATACATTTCAATGTTGAGCTAATTATTAAAATAAAATTTGTATATTATTATTTATATTGTTTTGCTGCATATTTATGAAATTACGTTGAGATGTCCTTTATGCTTGTGGGCAGAGTTTCTTATGAGTATGCAATAATTGTCACGACCCTCGGTTCGTGAACTCACGTCGGGGCGTGACAATCACCCATAGAGTCAAATAAGTGCAAGCATTGTTACCAAACTTCTAAGACTCCAAGAACTAAAACAAACACAAACAAGTACTTCTCTGACAATTCTCCATATCTCGTATTTCTTCTCTCATAATGGGACACATTGCAGCTTCTCTTTGTTTTCCGTCACTAGAATCATTGAAGTCAAATGTATCATAGAATTTCCCATGCTAGAGCGTAAAATAAATATGCATCAACCACAAGGCAGAAATTCCAAAATACCGCTGCACAGTAAGCTTGATATTTACATTGGAACTGTATGTCAAATTCATTACCTAATATGAGATTTATTCCCCTCCCCCAAATCCTTTTCCAGGTAACAAAGGCTGAGGCTCCAAATTCCCCCGGCTCATGAAGGCCGGAGTTGAACCCTAGTGTCTGATATTAGGTAATGACTATAATTGAAAAAAAAATAATGGTAAAATTATTCCGGATATGGATGCCTCAATAAAATGCTTAGGAAGCTAAAATGCAAGGAAAAGGCAACCATTAAATCTTAAGCAACTATAAAACATTAGAGTTACAATCTTGCAGTATACATAAGAGGAAACATGGATGGCTATTATCATAATAGGGGGCATTGATGTCTGCCATATACCATCTAATCAATGCACTCCCACAGTGGCTTCTCCTTTTGCTCACTTAGGAGATTTGAGGGTACTTTTATCACAAAACGCTATGCCCTACACAGGCAGAGGCTAAGGGACCATAAGTGAAGGCTTAAAATAATTTGAATCCATAGTACAAAATATCCAGTGGTATTTGGTTCAATACAATTAAATCTGAGAACAAATAACTTACCGAATCTAAAAATTCAGCCCAAACACCCATTAACGTGTCTAAATTCCCAACCTGCATCTGGGTCTACAAGCGAACCCATCAGGCAGTCCTAGACTAGATTACCATGGAGCAAATCTAGTCTATCGTGAACTGATATTACATTGCTCGTCTTACATAAGCACAACTATCAATCACTTGTATGTGGGACTGCAAGGAAGCATCTGCCAATTTGTCAGCCATGCTTGAACATAAAAATGATAAATTTCCTTCTATGAAATGGAACAATTTACAACAGAGTGCTGCGAGCCACCATGCAAGCCAAATGCATAAATCACCCCTGCTTGCATACTGGATTGTGGAATGACTGAACCAAAGGACAAGCATTCAATCATTTGCCTGAATAGGAGGTTCAGTTTGCACTTTCCATGTCTCGAATTCTACAGCTCTTAGCATGAAGGAACTTGCATTCCGGTGACCACCACCTCCATATTCCTGGATATAAAAAATAACTAATATGAATTTGCTTCCACATCATGTATCTTAATCTACACAATGTACAACCTGAGAGATGGGTGTTGTGTCCTCGGCATCCACACTTCTGATGCTTACTTTTAGCATTTGATCATCTCCAATCTCTGGAACTTTGTACACTACAGCTCCAATACCCCTGGAAATAAAAGTCGAGTAATAACAAGGCCTTAAAAGTATACTGAGGCCCATGACCTGAAATGCATGAAGGACACAAGTTGCAGAGGCCAAACTGAAAAAGTAGTTTTCATGGAAATTAAGCTTTAGGATTAGATATTTGAGGATGCAAAGTCACTACAAAAAACCACAGCATATGTGCAATAGTAACACTTTCTAGGTACCGGAATATTAAAAGAAAATGTTAAGACTCCAAAATTTGTAAGCAATAGTTATGAATAAGTCTTGAAAATGAGTGACAAGTGATGACAGTTTAAACTTTAAAGGAAACGAGCATGACTCCCAATTCCTTTAGAAGAAAACTCTGTCACTGTAAAAGGTGTCATGCTTCCAATGTTTAGTCTGATACCTTCTGATGATTATCATAAAGATAATTCTTCCAAATCTGATTAAAGAAACCAGTAACATCATGTTGAAGAACTGAACTTGTGTCAACCCCAACAACATTCATCATCCAAAGACCTTGAGAGATTCTACCATATATACCACATTAGGCCCTGATAAATGTCCCCCTTGAAAAGAACAATCTCCCTTCTCATTAGTGAAAAAATCCCTCAACATAAAAGTTGCTTCAGTCAGAACTAGAGGGTCCTTATGTCTATGCAATCAATCAACATGAACAAACTATATTCCCTTTGTTATTCACTTTATACCAGCAATGAGAAATTGCACTTCTGATGGCATTTTACCCTTTTCATCCCCCTCTTGATGATGACAATTATTAATACAGTTCTGAGGAGACACATGGATAGAGTGGACTGCACATCAACTCTTTTTTTCAATTTTCCCTCTCTTTTCTTTCTTCTCCCTTTTCTTCTATTCCCATAAATTTTACAGTTAGCTGAGACATAAATTTGATTGCACTGTCTCACAGTACTGACTACAAAACTTGGTGATGCTAACAAGCTGTAGGCTTGTTGCTCTCTTTTATTTCCCAGTTAACTTCATCTTGCAACAACAAAGACTTGGTGACACTAGATGCTAGATCTGATAGTATGGTAGCAGTATAATGCAGCAGATAACAAGACTATTATGTGCACATGACTGAAGAGTAGCATGCAAAAATTCCCAAAAGATATACAATAGTTCAAGTGATTGTAAATTTAATTCATTGTGTTGATCCCATCAATGCAATTTGAGGGAACCTCCAAAATCAACACGCACAGGAAATGGGGCATGACCTTCAACTCGGGTATTGGCATTGAATCCTTGTTTAGTAAATGCCCAAAAGAACTATAAAAAGAAGAGGATTGGGAGTGAGAGTGTGAGAGAGAGAGCTCTAAGGGTTGGCCCCCAGGTCCCCGCAGAACCAGGAAACCTACCAGTACCTTTCCGGTTCGATACAATACAGTCAATATGGTTGGTACGGTACGAATACAACTTCTAACCATTTTTTCTCACTTTATCTCAGTACGTCTCCATACAGATTAGCATGCCTAAGTTTGGGTTGGTACACATCTCAATACGTCTCGGTATGGGGCGGTATACCTCGGTACAAGACAGTATAAGGCTTGTATTGATCCAAACTTGAGTTTCATACCGGTTTCCACTTAGTACAGTATGGTATGCTGCATATTTGATGTTACGGGGCAATACAATGGACTATGGTTGGCCCCCTCTTTGCCCTAAGAAAAGAGAGCTAGGCGCCCCCTCCCCCCAATGCTACTCAATCTAGTATAGCACATATGTCTTGAGGATTTCTCTCTTGGGTTTAAGGGACAATTAACCTAGCATAAGTGCCCTACAATAAACTATGAGCTAATGCATCAAGTCAAAGCCTACACCTAGGACCCAATGTCAAGCTTAAGTAGGAATATGAGTTTCAGAATAAGCTAAATCACAATACAAGTTCATGAGACTGCACATGTAGGCCAGGATTGGGATCATAATTGCGGTCATTAAATGTAAAATTAATTAACTCTTAATGAATTGGACTCATCAAATCTCATGTAACCCTTACTCCTATGTTTTAAGTGATCTGAGAAAACAATATTACAAACATTGTTAGGTTTCCCTTCTTGCAATGATTCAGCCACTTGTACCTTAATCTGTATTATAAAATTTTCAATTAGTGTCCAATTCATAACCGGATTGCCCATCCTTTAGGTTTTCAAGTTCGATGAGACATCATTAAAAACCTTATCCAATAAATCATTTGCAAAAGAGAAATATTCTTTAATTTTATTTTTAAATAAAATTTAAATTTATCAAAACTCTTTTGACAAACCATCAGCATCAAATTTTAATTACTTAACCAATACTCACACCCAAGGACTGCCCTACCGCCCTATACCACCTAGTACGGGACATACCGTACAATACCAGAAGAGAACTGGTACGAAACACCACTTCAAGTCGGTACAAGCCCCGTACCGCTCGTACCGAGGCATACTGCCCCCATACCAAGGCATACTGAGGTGCGTATCTGTCCATATCGAGGCATATCGAGATAAAAATTAAGCAATTGGGTAAAAAAGCTATTTCGGCATAGGTGTACCGTACCGTACCAAACTGAACGGATAAGGTACCGATATAATATCCAGTACCAAGATTGCGAACCTTTCTCACACCAATGACAATCTCCGTCACCCCAAATAATATGTAAATAGTGATCTTTCATTTAAGCTCCAAATAAGTTTCTTCATGGTACTTTTATGACCTCATTTGGTAGTTCATCATCATATGATATAACAAGGAACTTCTTATTCGATCTCATTCTGTTATTGTAATAGTGCTCTTTTAATTTAGTAATCATTCTCATCAATGTTAGTTGGCATCCTATGCACCTTTTTTATATTTTACAACCTCAAGATAGAGGAATACAAATGATGAAAATGACTAGAATTGGTTGCATTAATTAGAAATTACATTTATCTAATTATTGTATTTATCCATTTTGAACCATAGTCCCTCCTTACATTGTTAGTGTCACTGGCAGTTGGTTAAGGCCTAAATTTAGTTAAAAAATAAGCCTAGGTAATAGGTAGGAAAGGTCCGTAATCTTCAAACTAAGAACCATGCTGGTTAGGTGCCGGTACAGTATAGTATCGAACTGAACCTCACCAACACTCAGTATGCATATACAGTTAGGTACCGGTTCACTATTTTTTGGCTTTTTTTCATTAGTTCATTTTTCTTGATTTCTAAGATTATTTTAAATTTTATGGATTTTCAAATTTTGATTTTACAAGTGTTCTAATATTATTTATTTCATAACGTCTAGGGACCCTCTTAAATTTTTCCTCTTCTCTCTCTAAGAGAGTAATGTCTCTCTTCCTCTCCTAAGCAAATCACTCTATTTTTACACCCTATCAAATCAATCCAACTAGAACCTTAGGGTAGCATAACTGATCTCCACCAAGTAATCCAAGCCAAATAACTCCCTCACAATTGTTCAGTGGATTTGGATCACCTTGGTTTCTTTACTGTATTTCAGGCATACATCCACTAACATATATTTGCCAAAATCTAAATGAGAAACACTTTGTATAACACTTCTTTCAATTTTTTTAGCCTTCTATAAAGCTGTACGCACACTACAAAGACCCAATTATTTGGTATCATGTCAATCAGCCAATGAAGATTAAAAAGAAATGGGTCTCTCCCTACACCTTACTCATAACTAAACTAACAAGCATGATTTATTAAACTAATGCACGTACCGCATGGCAAATCATTAGCATTCAGGGCTTATCAAATAATGTGGATGCTAAAATTAAGGATCCAATAATGTTGGAGTCTGAGTTCTATTAGAGTGCTGAGGAAATTAAGGATGCTGGAAGCTCAAAGATGCTAACCTGCTCTCTGAGTTGAGTGCATTTTTTTATTTAAAAGAAACAAAGAATGAAAGAAAGAAACAAACAAAAAGGTCTTGGAGAAGACTAATTTGATCTGGGACAAGCTTAATTTGACTTGGAAAACGATAATGAATCAAAGAATAGAAGCTTACCTTAGTTTTAGATTGTGGCTCTTAATAGCTAGCTGGTGTCCAAGCTCGCTCCTCAGGTTCGAAATGGAATCAGCATCAACAGCCTAACATAGCAAAAGCCAGCAAGGAAAAATTATAATCATTCTAATTTCCAAAGTACTGAATCAGCAACTTGTATGTACATATCTGATTGCATATACAAAAATGTGCAAATCTACATAAGAGCAAGTTCAAGCATTCAACCAATAAGTCAACCGAACAAAAACTAGCCAAAAGCTAGCTATAATGCATAACTGACAGACATATCCATTGCAGTTCAGACTCTGAAGGCTTCTATACAGTTCAAAGAAAGTGAAAATACAATAAATAAAAATGGATAAATGCCAAATTAAATCCTCAAAGTTTGGACACTTCAACACAAAAGTTGGCAATCTTACCATGACAATAAATATCTTGCCTCGAGCATGAATTTCAGTCATTTCTAACCTTATTAACTAGAATCTGTGAAGCCTCAAAGTACTGGTTGGAAAACTCAACTAACCATAGTCTGCCATACCGCCCCATACCACCTTGTACGGGCCATACCGCCCCGTACCGGTAAAAAACCGACACAAAACACACCTTCTAGTCGGAACAAGCCCCGTACCATCCATACCGAAGCGTACCGCCCAAGGTTCGCCGTACCGGTCCGGGTCGACGTACCGGTGGCCGTCCGGACCGGTACGTACCGGTCGGTACCGGTACCGTACCGGCCGGTTCGCAGAGCCAGACATTTTTTTTTTAAAATGTTGTCTCTGTTGGATCTTAAATTAAGTAAAAATTGATGTTTTTTTATTGCTTTTTTCATGATTTTTGATGTTTTTATATTTAAATTTAGGGTTGAAATTTGAAACATATATGATGCATGATTGCATGTTATGTTTTCCTCCCGTTCCAAATGATAAAATCATACACATAAAATATCTCCAAATTAAGATACAATCATTTACATACATTTAAAGTACTCTAGGATATCTAAAATCGGGACGAGCGCCGATGGCTCTCGTAGATATCTGGATCATAAGTATAATCAGGAGGAGGCAAATCAACCCAATCAGAAGGAATGCGCGCCAGATTATAAGAACTGTCGGATCTCTCGCTCACGCTCTGGCTCTGAGAGGTGTCCTCTGATTGTGTAGGGGCCCATCCAAATATGGCGGAAGCAAAATCCAATGCACCATATCCATATTCATCAGGCTGAGGCTGTGGATAATAGAATCCGTATCCGTATGTTGTCGGTTTGATAGCTTTGACTATTGTAGTAGCCCGCTGCCAGATTGGCTGTTTCGTCACCAAGTCTTCTATCTTGCTCCCTTCAGTGCCGGCATAAGAATATCTACTATCATACCACTCGGAACTGGCAAACATCTGACGTAGGGCTTCTCTCTTCTCGAGTATGCTATCAAGTGCGATGAAGTTGGTAGCAAACCGTGTGACTCCTGGTCTCAGAATCTCTCCCCCTGCATACTTTCTCATCAATGAAAAAACCCAGTTATGGTTATAAATATACCTGGTAATGCGTTGGGCTGTCTCCACCGTTTGTTGCACCCTACGGATCTTTCCAATGTCTATCAACATAAGATCGATACAATGTGCAGCACATGGGGTCCAGAAAATATGCGGCCGCCGCTCCATCAAGACCTGCCCGGCAGCCTTATATTGCGGCTCATTATCAGTGACGACCTGCACGATATTCTCCTCGCCTACCAGATCAATCACATCCTCCATAAGTTTCAGCATGTACGAGGTGTTGTGCACATAAGCCGAAGCATCAATCGACTTGTGGAAGAAGGTCTTAGCATCACAGTATGTCAGGAAGTTGATGATGCTCCGCCTGGTCGGACCGGTCCAACCATCGCACATGATGGTTAGCCCATATATGGGCCACTTGCTCTTGTAGGAGTCAATCCAATTCTCCAGCTCCTCCTTATTGTTGTCAAGAAGCTCACCGTATCTGTCCTTCGGGCCTGGAGGAGCTACACCGGGACCGGCAGCTTGTATGGCGGCAATGGTAGATCTGTAGTATGTATTATGTGCCACATTCGCTGGGATGTGGCTGAAGTGAAATCAGGATCCAATAGCTCGCCACATAGTTTTCTTCTTATCCTTCATCCACATTGTGTCTACCCTCTGCTGCCTTGAATCTCTACTGGGGAGAGCATGCGGATCTACATCATGAATTGTCGCTTCTTGTAGAATTCCTCTAGATGACTTCTTTCGGCTACCAAAACTACCCAGCATAGATGAAATCCGGCCACATTCTTTTCCGATGCCCTCCCTGACTGAAGTTATCTTCAAGAACTCTGGATCTTTTCTAGTGCTCCCAGAACCGCCGCCCGACTCGTATGAAGAGGGCCCAAATCGAGCCCTATGCCTGGCCACCTCCTCCTGCTGCCACTGATCATCCAGGCTTGCATGCATGGCCGCCTGAATATCTGCCTCCTCCTCATCTAGATCCTCGACCTCCTCTGGCTCCCTAGAGTGATAAGAAGGTGGCTCTGCCGCTTGGCGATCGACCTCCGCCCTCTTCTTGGAAGCCATCTCCTTCGCTTCTTTGGCCTCAGCGAGATTCTGCCTCATCAGCACACGAATCTCACTAGGACAATTTGGGCATGTAGCAACCTCACCGAAATTTCCGGCTAAGTGTTGCTTCAACCTGATTACCCCTCCTCCCTTGAAAACCTTGTCGCAAAACTTGCATTGAAACTGGTGTCGTTGCCCCTCACTTCCAAGTCTTTGCCCATAAGACCAACCAATATCACGCTTTGCAGGGTTCGTTTTTCTTGATAGCTCCATTTTTATCATAAAAGGACAACTTATCAAAAAATTAAGCTAATAAAGTAAATTTTTGCATTATCTTATTATTTAAGTAATTTATAAACTATTTTTTTAAATAAATTATTAACAAAATTAATGAAATAACATAGGACAAAAAAATGCACCTTAAATAGTCTCCGCTGGATTTTTTGGGCAGGACCTCCTCCTCAATTTGTGGGCTATCTCTCAAATCTTTCCGTCTCTGATTACTCTTCAGAGGCTCATTCCTGGATTTTAGTTATTCTGGAGTTATTAACAGAGCCTCCCGTTCGGTTTTTATAACCGAACGAGCAAGGAAAGAAGTGGCCGAGAGGCCACTTCTTTCGTGCTGTCAACTCAAAAAAAATAAGTGGCCGAGAGCCACTTCTTTTTTTAAAACAAAAGTATCAGAAAAGAAGTGGCTCGGCCACTTCTTTGTATTTTTGATGGAAAGGAGTGGCCGGAGGCCACTTCCTTTCCCATCAAAAAAAAAAAGCTGTGGCCGACAGGCCGCAGCTTTTTTTTTTATTATTTGAAAGAAGTGGCCCACGGGCCACTTTTTCCTTAAAACCACAGCGCGTGGCGCTGTGGTTCCCAAAAAAAAAATACCCTGCTTTTTTTTTGAAAGAAGTGGCCCATAGGCCACTTCTTCCCAAAAAAAAACCCGGCTTTTTTAAAACCACGCACCGCGCGTGGTTTTAAGGAAGAAGTGGCCCACGGGCCACTTCTTTCAAAAAAAAAGCCCGTTTTTTTTTTTGGGAACCACAGCGCCACGCGCTGTGGTTTTTAAAACCACCGCGTGGCGCGTGGTTTTAAAAACCACGCTCCCGCGCATGGTTTTAAGGAAGAAGTGGCCCACGGGCCACTTCTTTCAAATAATAAAAAAAAAACCACAGCGCCACTCCTTCCCATCAAAAATACAAAGAAGTGGCCTCTCGGCCACTTCTTTCTGATACTTTTGTTTTAAAAAAAGAAGTGGCTCTCGGCCACTTATTTTTTTGGGCCACTTCTTTCTTAAAACCACGCGCGGGCGCATGTTTTTTAAAACCACGCGCGGGCGCATGTTTTTTAAAACCACAGCGCGTGGCGCTGTGGTTCCCAAAAAAAAATACCCGGCTTTTTTTTTTGAAAGTTCTTCCCAAAAAAAATCGGGCTTTTTTAAAACCATGCGCCGCGCGTGGTTTTAAGGAAGAAGTGGCCCACGGGCCACTTCTTTCAAAAAAAAAAAAGCCGGGTTTTTTTTTTTTGGGAACCACAGCGCCACGCGCTGTCGTTTTTAAAACCACCGCGTGGCGCGTGGTTTTTAAAAACCACGCGCCCGCGCGTGGTTTTAAGGAAGAAGTGGCCCACGGGCCACTTCTTTCAAATAATAAAAAAAAAGCTATGGCCTGTCGGCCACAGCTTTTTTTTTTGATAGGAAAGGAAGTGCCCTCCGGCCACTCCTTCCCATCAAAAATACAAAGAAGTGGCCTCTCGGCCACTTCTTTTCTGATACTTTTGTTTTAAAAAAAGAAGTGGCTCTCGGCCACTTATTTTTTTGAGTTGACAGCACGAAAGAAGTGGCCTGGCCTCTCGGCCACTTCTTTCCTCGCTCAATCGGTTATAAAAATCGAACGGGAGGCTCTGTTAATAACTCCAGAATAACTAAAATCCAGGAATGAGCCTCTGAAAAGTAATCAGGGACGGGAAGATTTGAGAGATAGCCCACAAATTGAGGAGGAGGTCCTGCCCAAAAAATCCAGCGGAGACTATTTAAGGTGCGGTTTTTTTGTCCTATGTTATTTCATTAATTTTGTTAATAATTTATTTAAAAAAATAGTTTATAAATTACTTAAATAATAAGATAATGCAAAAATTTACTTTATTAGCTTAATTTTTTGATAAGTTGTCCTTTTATGATAGAAATGGAGCCATCAAGAAAAACGAACCTTGCAAAGCGTGATATTGGCCGGTCTAATGGGCGAAGACTTGAAAGTGAGAGGCAACGACACCAGTTTCAATGTAAGTTTTGTGACAAGGTTTTCAAGGAAGGAGGGGTAACCAGGTTGAAGCAACACTTAACCGGAAATTCCGGTGAGGTTGCTACGTGCCCAAATTGACCTAGCAAGATTCGTGTGCTGATGAGGCAGAATCTCGTTGAGGCCAAAGAAGCGAAGGAGATGGCTTCCAAGAAGAGGGCGGAGGTCGATCGCCAAGCGGCAGAGCCACCTTCTTATCACTCTAGAGAGGCAGAGGAGGTCGAGGATCTAGATGAGGAGGAGGCAGATATTCAGGCGGCCATGCATGCAAGCCTGGATGATCAGTGGCAGCAGGAGGAGGTAGCCAGGCATAGGGCTCGATTTGGGCCCTCTGCATACGAGTCTGGCGGCGGTTCTGGGAGCACTAGACAAGATCCAGAGTTCTTGAGGACAACTTCAGTCAGAGAGGGCGTCGGCAAAGAACGTGGCCGGATTTCATCTATGCTGGGTAGTTTTGGTAGCCGAAAGAAGTCATCTAGAGGAATTCCACAAGAAGCGACAATTCATGATGTAGATCCGCATGCTCTCCCCAGTAGAGATTCAAGGCAGCAGAAGGTAGACACAATGTGGATGAAGGATAAGAAGAAAACTATGTGGCGAGCTATTGGATCCTGGTTTCACTTCAGCCACATCCCAGTGAATGTGGCAGACAATACATACTACATGTCTGCCATTGCCGCCATACAAGCTGCCGGTCCCGGTGTAGCTCCTCCAGGCCCGAAGGACATATACGGTGAGCTTCTTGACAACAATGAGGAGCTGGAGAATTGAATTGACTCCTACAAGAGCAAGTGGCCCATATATGGACAAGAGCATCATCAACTTCCTAACATACTGTGATGCTAAGACCTTCTTCCACAAGTCGATTGATGCTTCGGCTTATGTGCACAACACCTCGTACATGCTGAAACTTATGGAGGATGTGATTGATCTGGTAGGAGAGGAGAATGTCGTGCAGGTCGTCACTGATAATGGGCCGCAATATAAGGCTGCCGGGCATGTCTTGATGGAGCGGCGGCCACATATTTTCTGGACCCCATATGCTGCACATTGTATCGATCTTATGTTGATGGACATTGGAAAGATCCGTAGGGTGCAACAAACGGTGGAGACAGCCCAACGCATTACCAGGTATATTTATAACCATAACTGGGTCCTTTCATTGATGAGAAAGTATGCAGGGGGAGAGATTCTGAGATCAGGAGTCACACGGTTTGCTGCCAACTTCATTGCACTTGATAGCATACTCGAGAAGAGAGGAGCCCTACGTCAGATGTTTGCCAGTTTCGAGTGGTATGATAGTAGATATTCTTATGCCGGCACTGAAGGGAGCAAGATAGAAGACTTGGTGACGAGACAACCATTCTGGCAGCGGGCTACTACAATAGTCAAAGCTATCAAACCATTATATGAAGTGCTGCGGGCCGTAGATAGCGAGATCTACCCTCAGATGGGATTTTTGTATCACATGATGGTCAAGGCAAAGGATCAGATTATGGAGGCAGATCCAGCACATGGCCGGTCATACATCAACATCATTGAGCAACGGTGGGGAGCGCAAATGGTTATGGAATTACATCTAGCAGGTAAGCTAAGATATAATTATAGTGACAATTATAGTGATGGATATAATTATATAATTATGCTAAGATAGTCTCGTATATGTGCAGCATACTATCTAAACCCCCGGTTTCAGTACAGCATAGATAGAATTGGTATGGATGAAACACTTCTGGATGCTTTGCGTAATGTGATTTACAAGATTGAGGCAGATCCAGAAAAAGCGGCCCTATGTCTTGAAGAGGTAATTATGATTTAGTAATTACCAGCATATGTAAGTATATCGGCATCTTCAATTATTAACATGGTTTTTTTATGCTTATTTTTCACAGAGCAAATTATTTAGAAAGGGCAGCTAAAGTTTTGGCCAACGAGCGGCTGTCGTCAGCAAACACAATATGAATCCAGGTACGTGACACATCAGGAAAACATTCACCTGGTGTTACTTAGTTACTATTATGGAACTATCATATATGTAATTTTCATAAATATTTTTGCAGCTGAATGGTGGGTGCATTTTGGCAAATCCACGAAAAATCTAAAGCGGATAGCTATCTGGATCCTCTCCCAAACAGTCTCCTCTAGTGGATGTGAGCGCAATTGGTCCACCTTCGCCCTTATCCACAACAAACAAAGAAACCGTTTGACGCAAAAGCGCCTCAACGATCTTGTTTATGTGCATTACAATTTGCGGTTGAGGCTAAAGTGCATCCAGGAGGAAGTGGAGGTCAAGTATACAGATCCCATTTACGGATCCTTTACCGCTGATGACGATGATCCACTACTCGGCTGGCTTGTAGGCCAGCAGCAGGAGCCCGAGCTTGACGAGCCAGGATCGCCTCCACGACCAGCTACCTTCATAGCCACCGAAGCTGGGGTCGATCCAGAGCAATAGGCTGAGCGCAATATTCCACGCACTCCCAGAGCTGATCAGCCGCAGGCACAGGGGAGCCAGACAGAGAGGGCCAGGAAAGAAAAACAAAGAATCCCAATGGAGAGTGTCGAGGAAGAGACTTGGACTAGCAGCGATGAAGGTTCTGGTGGTGATGGATCTTCTAGCCATGGAGGGAGCGGAGGACAGTATGGTACTCATGAGACACAGCAGGAGGGTGGTCTTTATTTCACCGATGAGTCCCAATTTATGGGTGCTACACAGGATACGGACCACGGTCGACCACCTGATAGATTTCGTGAGGATATCATTGGATATAGAAGACGGGCTCCTCGAGGTCGTTCAGAAAGACAGGATACGACTGCAGATCCGACAACATACGGATACGGATTCTATTATCCACAGCCTCAGCCTGACGAATATGGATATGGTGCATTGGATTTTGCTTCCGCCATATTTGGATGGGCCCCTACACAATCAGAGGACACCTCTCAGAGCCAGAGCGTGAGCGAGAGATCTGACAGTTCTTATAATCTGGCGCGCGTTCCTTCTGATTGGATTGATTTGCCTCCTCCTGATCATACTTATGATGCAGATATCTACGAGAGCCATCGGCACTCGTCCCGATTTTAGATATCCTAGAGTACTTTAAATGTATGTAAATGATTGTATCTTAATTTGAAGATATTTTATGTGTATGATTTTATCATTTGGAACGGGAGGAAAACATAACATACAATCATGCATCATATATGTTTCAAATTTCAACCCTAAATTTAAATATAAAAACATCAAAAATCATGAAAAAAGCAATAAAAAAACATCAATTTTCACTTAATTTAAGATCCAACAGAGACAACATTTAAAAAAAAATGTCTGGCTCTGCGAACCGGCCGGTACGGTACCGATACCGACCGGTACGTACCGGTCCAGACTGGTACCGTACCGGTCTGGCCGGCCACCGGTACGCCGACCCGGACCGGTACGGCGAACCTTGTGTCCTACCATGTCCAAGCATCCAAAAGTTTTGATACATCCAGAACTTAAACAAATGGTGCTTAGGTGATGTAGAACCTCAATATACCGTAACATTTCTATGATATATTTCATGCATTTAGCTTCGATATAAACTAGTTGCAGCCTAAAACTACCCAACAGTAACAAGTTATAATCCTAAAGGAGCAAAATATTATAAAAAATTTCAAATCACTTTCCTTAATTTATTTTATTTTCTATTATTTTTTAAAATTTTTGGATCTTATTTCTAACATATTTGATCGAAACTATAAGTCTTAGAGCAAAACCTCTGGAACTACCACAACTATGAATTTGTTAAAATTGAAACTCTACCTAAAGGGATCAAACCGAGGGTGAACCTTGGCACATTGTTAAGGTTGCTCCATTGTAACCTAGGTGTCACGGGTTCAAAAAATGGAAATAGGCTCACCACATGTGGGGTAAGGCTGCATAAATTTGACCTTCCTGAGACCCCATAGTGTCAAGAGCCTCATGCACAAGGCCACCCTTTTTTAACCTCAAGAGATAGCAATGAAATAGTTTCTTAAATCTTGAATGATACCATAGATATGGTGGTCAAGAGAGAAAGAGAAATAATTGTTCACAAATATCTAGGAAGTTACATCAATATCTCATTAGTCCTCATTCCCATGTTGAAAATGACTTCAACCAAGTTCACATGAGTAGTAAGATCAAATAAACAAGCAAAATATTTACACAAAAAATATTCTAAGAAGTAAGAACAATTTGGAAGATTATCTTGAAAAGTAAATAGAAAAAGAGCAGGGTTATACTCTTACCAAGCAATGTCCAAACAATCCACTTCCTAGTGCAATTTCATATGATTGCTCCAAAACTTCATCTATTAGCCTTTGCTTATGCGACAAAGTCACTTGTCCATGAGCAATGACATGCTCGGGATCCAATTCCAATAACTGTCACAACTTTCCAAATCTTCTTAGAGACAAAGATACAAAATGAAGGCTTTGAAACAAAGTATATATTAACTTTATGTCAATCAGTAAACACAATGACTCTACTAGAATGGTGAAAAAGTATGCAAATCATGTCGACAGGATGAACAACTAAGTGCAATAACAAACAAAGAACGTGGTTGTGAAAGTGCAGGAAAAGATACTAAGCTAGTCGGTAACCACTTCATATGCCAGACCACATGAAAATGTTTGCATGTCAACATCCAGTAACATTAAGAAACATTCTAGACACCATTAGCATGAAAATTACCTATATTTCTATGGCAACACTCCAAGTCAGCTAAAGTTTCAAGATCCACTTCAAGGAAAATAATACAAAGAAAATATGGGACTGTCTTACAGAAAATATGTGATATTAAATAGGTTTCACAAAGTACAGGTCTCAACCCACAAAATTTCATGGGTCTAGCTTTGCATAGAATTGCACTAAGTGGGTCCCACTTACAGCACTTTTAGAGGACTTGGGTAGTTATCCACATAAGAATTGATGCCCTAATGTCTCTGTCCAGGGGAAGGTTGGCCATGGGCACATGTTGTAACAATAGACAGTGCAGCTCAAAGTTCACCATCTCGGTACCAGATTCCGTACTGGTGCTACACTAGCACAGTATTGGTACGGTACAGTACGAAATTTTTTTAACGTACCGAGTGTTGGTACGCCAACTATACCGAGTCTCGGTACGCCCCATACTACCTAGTCGGTCCAGTATGATGTACCTTGGTGCAGCTGCTTTTTTTCATTATGTTCCTTTTCTTTCTCCAATTTACTATTTCACTCATATTTTTCTCCCTTATTTTTCTATCTTATACTCTTGTTTGCATATATACAATGAATTGATCTACAAGTGACCATTGCATGTGCTGAAGTTATATATTAATGTCAGAGCCATAAAGCCCCAACAAGCTATTAGAGTGCAATCAAATTAAATGTTGCATGATTGTGATTCTTCATTCTCCCAAATCTTCAACCCATATGATCCATCATTCTCTTCAACCTTTCCAGGTCAAATGGGTTTATGACAGTACATTCTTTTAGAATTTAGGAGTTCCAGATGGACATGCAGCAAATATACACTACAGACAGCGCACATGTATATAAATGAGTATGAAAAGTGAGCCTTAAGAAGTACAAAGTGAAGATAAAACAAATCAATGAGCCAGAAGATTCTTACTGATGATATAAAGTACAGCATGAGTTTCATCTTTGTGGCACAGACGATACTGGTTTCACCAATATAGAGTGTGGATAAATACCTTCCGAAACAAAGTGGATTTAGTAAAATTTTGTAACTACAACAAAAAAAAATTAATTGTTGCATCAGCAGCCAGGGGGAAAGACAATTTCCTCCCACTCATTTTTCTCTGACATCTCTCATGTGTATAATCCTAACAAAATATAGGTTGGACCAAAGTTTGCCAAACTGAGTCGAACCGCCCAGTTCAGCCTGTATCGACCAACCCGGTGGGAGACTGGGTCGGTTCACCTATTTGCTCTTGGAACCAACTCCGAATTGGAACCGGTCTCAAACCAATAGAAACTGGCCGAAACCGGCCGCAAACCACATGGACTCGGTCCGAACCAGCCAGTTCCATGCAGAACCGGTGCGAACAGTCCAGTTCGCACCGAGTCAAACCAGTTCCGAACCAGCCCCCCTCGTCTCTCTCTTTCTTTTGTTTTAAAGATAAGTTGGGAAGGCCGGAGAAGTTTCTCAAACTTTCCCAACCTATTCGAATAACCTCTCCTCCATGGCAAAAAATCTCAGGCCTTTTCAACCTATTCGAATAACCCCCCTTCCCCACGGCGAAAATTATGTTGATTCAGCACGATTGAAGAAGAATCCAACCCTAAATAAGGTATCCTTCCTCTTTCCTATCTCATTTTCTCTCCATTTTTTTTGGACACCCAAAAATATCTTGAAATTTACAAAATAAGGAAAGATTATGCTCAATATTTTGATTTTGGCATGATTTTATCATATGTTGTAGATCTATGGATAATCCACACAATCACCTTAAAATTTTAAATTTTTAGAATATATAAAATTTTTAAAAATTAAAAATATAATTTTGGATTAAAATTAAATAAAATTAAAAAACTATAAATTTGGTGTCTATTTATTCAAGTTTTGATCCGATCATGCGCATAGAGGCCTAGAAGTAAATTTTTAATTTTTTTTTTTAAAAAAGTAAACTTTGACCCATAGCTATGGATCTAGAAAAATATATGTAGCATCCATGCTAGGATTCTATATGGATCTAAGCTCAAATTAATTTTTTAAAATATTTATATTTAAAAATTATTTTTTTTAATTTAAAAAATACTTTAATATATATAATTAATACCAAAAATTATGAAAAATTAGTTGTATGTAATACATATTTAGAAATATTTTCTAAAGTAAAAAATATGTTTGTCTTAATTTATAATATTTAAACATATTTTTTAATTTAAAAATTATTAAAAATATAAAAATAATAAATAAAATATTAAAAAAATTAGTACTATGTATTAGATAAATCAGATATATTTTCTGAATTAAAAAATATTATTTTAATTGTAACAAAATTTTACTATTTTTAAATAATTGATAAACTGACGAACTGGATGAAACCATTAAGGAAAAAGGAGCAATAGCGTAATATTGGTTTGAATTATGGTTCTATCAAACAAGTTCATAAACTTAGCTAGTGGTTACCCCAACATATCTGTGTTAGAAATATCCACAGGAGTTTCGACAGCTAATAAAGAAGTACTTTACTGATTTCAAAGCAACAAAGGAGAAGGTTGTCAAGAAAAAAGCGAAAGTGGACTGCCAAGCGGCAGAGCCACCTTCCTATCACTCCAAGAAGTCAAAGAAGACGACCACTTTAGAAAACGAGACACAGATGCAGGCTGTCATTCAGGCAAGCCTGGATGATCAGTAGCAGCAGGATAAGGTGGCCAGGCATATGGCTCGATTTAGGCCCTTATCCTACGAGTCGGGCTCTGGTTCTGCGAGCAACAAGGCAGATCTAAAGTCCAGAAGAACCTCCTTAGTTAGGAAGGCCGTCAGCAAAGGCGATGGTCGTATTGTATCTATGCTAGACACTTTTGGTACTAGAAAGAAGTCCTCCAGAGAGATTCCAGTAGGAGTCACCATCCGCAATTTAGATCCACATGCCTTCTCCGTATGACTCGTGCTGCCCGACAACTGGTACGGTGCCTAGTATCAGCACAGCAAACCATGCCTACGTTAGATATTTGTCAGTTCCGAGTAGTAAAAAAGTAGATTTGCGAGGGCCGGCACTAAACGAAGCACTATGGAGGACTTGGTAACGAGGTAGACTTCTGGCAGCGGACCAAAAAGATAATGAAGGCTATCAAACAATTGTACAAATGCTTTAGGCCGTGGACAGTGAAAAGTATCCTTAGATGGGCTTCTTGTATTATATGATGGAGAGGGCAAAGATTCAGATCAAGAAGGCAAATTCGATGTATGCCTAGGAGTACATCGATATCAGTGAGCGGCGGTGGGACTACCAGATGGATAGGGACTTGCATCTAGCAAGTAAGCAAGAACATTGAAAATTAGACTCCTCCTGTACTTGTACAATTTTACTAAAATAATTACGAACTATATCTGCAGTATACTACCTAAACCCAAAGTTTCAGTATATCGTACTTAGAATCGATATGGATGACGAACTTCTGGCTGCTCTGCGTAATATGATTTACAAGATGGAGCATGATCAAGAAGTCGCGGCTTTATGTCTAGAAGAGGTAAGTTAACTTAAGTAATATGTGTAAGTTAACTTATGTAATATGTATAAGTTAACTGATATCTTCAATTATTAGCATATTACAACACGATTCTTTTTTATAGATCAAAATATTTAAGGAGGGCATTGACAGCTTTGGAGTCTCGAGAGTTGTCGTAAGTAAGAAAAATATAAATCCAAGTATATTACACATCAACGATAACTATTATTGGGCGTTAAATGGTTACTAATATGATACTATCTTATATGTAAATTTTTCTGCGGTTGAATGGTGGATTCATTTTGGTTTGTCCGCGAGAAATCTTAAGCGGCTAGATATCTACATACTCTTCCAGATGGTCTCCTCGAGTGATTGTAAGAGAAACTGATTCACCTTCGCCCTCATCCACAGCAAGCAGAGAAATCGTCTAACACAGAAGCGCCTCAACGACCTTGTATATGTTCACTACAATCAGAGATTAAGGCTGAAGTGCATTCAAAAAGAAGTTGAGCTAAAGTAACAGATTCAATCCATAATACTTTCGTTGACGATAAGGATGATCCTACGATCGGATGGCTTGTGGGCCAGCAGTAAGAGCCAAAGCTTGATAAGCGAAGATCGCCTCCACAACCGGCCAGTTTCATAGCTAGCGAGGCTAGGATCGATGCAGGGCAATGGGCAGATCGCAACATTCCACGCATCCTTCCAATTGATTAGTCATAGCCACAAGGGTCACTAAGGAGCCAGTTATCACGACTCCTTGTCCGAGACATTCTTTCAGAAATATGATCGAGAGATGCTTAGACAAGGCCACCACAGTACCTAATCGACTTAGTCAAAAAGATGACATCCATCCTTCCAGCATAGCTAGGCAAAGAGAGGCACAAGGGATAAGCAGACAGTTGCTCGGCGCACCAAAAAAGGATAAGAAAAGGCAGGTTTAGTCCCCGTGGAGATGTGAAGGAGCCAGTTCATTACATTTAGAGACCAGGAGCAGCAACAATGACAGTTATGGCAGTCATGGATCTCCTGGCCATGAAGAGAGTGGAGGATATGAGACTACCGTTTATAAGATAGCTGCAAAGTGGTCTTTGATTCTCCGGTGAGCCTCAGTTTACGCATGCTATACAGGATAGGGACCAGTCCACAATGCATAATCTGGTAGAGCCTGCGATGATAAGCTTGCATATAGAATATGGGCTATTCGAGATCATTTAAAAGAATACAATGCAACTGTAGATGACCTCGCGTGTGGTAGGATCCATAGATATCTCAGGTTCCAAGTCGTATACGGGATCTTATCACCCGCAGCTATAGGCAACTTATGATCCATACAAATATGGATATGGATATGGCGAGTCTGAGGCATCGTCTTTCTGTAGCTATTATGCTAGGCAGCCGGAAGCATCTTATGGGTTAGATTTTGCTACCGGCATATTCGGATGGTCCTTTCACAGTTGTATTATCAGCTAGAGGATACCTCTCAGAGTCAGCTTCAGCGAGAGACCTAAATGTGTTTATAACCTAGAATGTGTTCCTTATGGGATGAACATACAAGACTACAACAACTCTTGATTAAAGGAGTGGGCTGATGTGCCTTCTGACTATGCTAATGATCTGAATATTTACGAGAGACATCGCCACGCGACCAAATTTTAGATATCAATATATATATTGTAATTAAAATATATGTAATTGATTGTATTATTTTATATTTTCCACTCACTAGTTGATTTTAGAATATTTCATGTTGTTTCTTGTAACATGCAATATCTCACTAATCATTCTATATTTTGTATCACTTTAAAACAACAAGATGCATCATTTAGGTTATACTAGGATCATAGAAATATCAAAAATATCAAATTATATTTAAAATCATTGAAAAAGTTGAAAAAATTGATTACTAACTAATTAAAATTGAAAAACTTAAAAAAAATTAAGCATATCGGTTCCGCACCGTATGTCGGTATGATACCGAACTAGTACCATATCGACCCGCCCGCCGATCGGTACGGATCCCGGTACCGATTCGGTGGACCTTGGGTTGGATGCACAGATGCATAAAATGTTATGTTCATCAGAGACATAATATCAGATCTAGGAATGAATTTTGATGAAAATCATTTAATATCTGAATTATATATAGCTTGCAGGACACCCTATACAGGCATGTAGTTAGTGATCATGACCCCATTAAAACTGCCCTGATCTTGTCGCATCTGCAATTCCTATCTGATTGGATTTAAGAGAGATCATGTAGGGGGTTGTTCTTGGTTTGTGTTCAAGAGATTAAAGAAGAAAAAGAGATGAAAGAAGAGGTTACAAAAGGCAAGGACGAAAGAAATAACAAAAGGATAGTCAGTATTTTGTTGTTAGCTTCACAATGAGGGGAAAAAACAAAGTCAACAGCCATAATATAGTTTATGCTTAAAAATGATAATCAAACCTAACAAGATATCAAGTATCAACCTTGTTTCCCCAAAACCATTTCCTTACTTTTCTTTTTAAGATAACTCTCCATTTTTTTTTGCTACTTTATTTATGTTAGTTCTTGATTTTGTATTTGATCCTGATCATGGATGTGGTTGTATCATTGTCCTCTGACAGATATAAATGGTAGAAGAAGATCTGCTTTTGCTCAGTGTAGAGTGTAGACACAATCTTTTATTCAAGTACTAATATCTGTTTCAATGAGATTTTGATGTTAAATCTTTTTCTCTAACCAAATTTGTTCGATAGGTTATTTAATAAGTTAATGGTTTCTGGACATAATGAGGAACGATGAGATAGAAAACAGCGGATCGTACAATGGACGAAAATGATTTTAGTTCAATCCACCAATAAATTGCCCCTAACACCAAAATCCTGGCTCCACTACTGCTAGGGGTCCACCATAGACTTTGAATCTTATTACTGATTTCTTGCCAATTCCTACAAAATACCAATTACAAAAAACAAAACTTCTGATATAATTGAATTAGCTATCTCATATCCCACTCCATAAAAAGACAACATAATATGATGCCACCCTTTGCAATTGTTCTCTCTTATACTCAACCAGATGGATCCCAGAATTATTTGTTGTGAGTTGTGACCCATTTCACTTCTTGGGCTAATAATAGAGGTTCCATTTCCGTTTTTATGTTTCTAAATTTTCCTATGCATAATTTATAGATGTTACATCTGTGTAGCAATTAGATAATAGTTATCAAGCAAACCAGATCAAACGTTATTTCCTTTATAAATAACAGGATGGGTTCTAGGCTTCTAGCCAAATCAAAACCAAAATACATAAATAAATAAGCAAACAAGTGAAGCATTTTTAACAATTAGTGTTAATCAGCTGATAACAATGGTAAGACAATCATAGAAGTCCACCTCATGTCTATAGTCATTAATCACACAACAATGACATGCAAATGTTCAAAGTAAGTCATTACCTGATCAAATAAAGCTGAGTTCACATTGATATTGTACTCTATATCCATATCTTTTAAGCCACTGCTGAAAGCTTTGCTATATGGAAGAGCCCACCTCCACAGATCTGCATCTTCAATATATCTGAAAAGCCTACCAACCCTTTCAAACTTGCTGTCAGGCAAAAATTTTGCCCCAGCCACAGCATTACTGCCCACTGCATGATTTTCTGAATTGTTACTTCTTGCTAAAAGCTTTTCCCTAAAGAAGTCAAATGCAATTGTAGCACCACTTCGTTTCATATCTATGACCTTGGCCACATTATTTCCAATGGAAGCATTTCCACACAAAGTTTCAAATGCAGTCTTATGATGATCCAAGATTGTCACGCTGGAAAACAAGAAGACAAAATAATAGACAATAAGAATTATTAAATTTGGAAGTCAGCACTACTAACTACCAAAAGGTGATGTAAAGTGACTACATCATGGTCAAAAAGTACAACCAAAATGATGCAGGCAGAAAACCCTACCATCATAAAATGTAAAACCAACTAACCTGATTTTTTTTCTTTTGTGTAGGGTTTTGTATCAAACACCTACATGCTAGTCACCTTTACAATATTTTAATAAGATCTATTTTAGCAATTATAAGCAACAAATAAACCCATTTTTGGTCTTAAGTAGGGTATATCTACCAAACATCATGACGCAATAGTGACTCTTATGATATTTTTTAAATTTGATTCATGCTAACAACTGTAAGTAATGCATCTAAAACTTGTGATTTAAATCATAACATATATTAGAATAGGCAAGAAACAATATCAACAAATAAGGGGAGACTGACATAAAAACAAAGAGACTGACCTCTCAACTTTTGAAGATATTTCAGCTACAAATCCAGAGGGTCCCACAAAATCCAGGAGGTAAACATTGCCGAGCTTTTCTAAAGGAAGAGTGTCCACCCTGGAAACAAAAACACTCACATAGTATTAGTTATACATGGCCCTAGTTTTGATTCTCTCAGTTTTATGTCTGAGCCCAAATTATATAAATATTTGCAAGGGAAACTTTACAATTGCATGAAGCATACTTAAATGAATTTTTGACCTCCACCACAAAATGAAAAGCACTTACATCATTTTTTTTCCTCCACATTTTGTTGACATTTGTTTGATACGTTAGCAATTCTAGTGACTATTTTGGGTCTCACGTGGGTCACCTTTAGACAAGGAATGTGAAACCGTCCCGAACCACCCGGTTCGGGGCATACTGAGCCATGCTAGCGGCGAACTAGGACGGTTCCGCCATTCATGAGAAACCAGCAGGAGGGGGAGAGGGAGAAGGAAAAAGAGGAAAAGAGAGAGAGAGGAAGGGAGGGCTGCTAGAGGCTGCCGAAGGGCTGCAGAAGGCCGGAGTAGGGGCTCCACCTCCAAACCCCTATTTCTTTCAAAATAGGGGTCCGTCGGAGCCTCTTTTTTATTTTAGAAATTTTAAGTGAAATTGGTAACCCCCTTGTCGGATTCACTTAAAATTTTCAAAATAAAAAAGGGCCCAAATTTTAAGTAAAGTCGGTAACCCCCTTACCGACTTGACTTAAAATTTTCAAAATAAAAAAAGAAGCCCCGATAGACCTCTATTTCAAATGAAACAGGATTCCGGAGGGCGAAGCCCCTCCGGCTCTCTGGGGCCCTTTGGTGCCCTCCAGTAGCCTTCGGAGCCCCTCTTCCCTCTTCCCTTCCCCCTCCCCCTCCCCCTCCCTCCTCTTTTTCTCTCTCATGTTCTCCCTCTCTACTATGTCAGTACGGGCCCGACATGAAATGACATGGGGGCGTACCAAACCATGCCACTGGCCGAACGGTATGGGCTCCAGTACCGGCATGGTGAACCTTGATTTTGGGCTTACTTAGTGTTATGGCTTCATATTTTTCTATGTAGAAAGAAGTCTATAAAGTAATTGGTTACTCTTTTGACAGAAAATGTAACAGCGTGCTAAAGATTATTAAAAGGAAATATAATCCAACATATATGCTGTAGAAATCCTTGAAGAGATTAAAAGGCCAATTACCCACTAAGTGATCAATCCCAATCACCTCCCTCCTTTTTACCTCCTTTCTTTTCTAAATGGATGATTTGAAGGAAGCAAAGGCTGTCGAATGTGGAATGGTCTTCACTTGTGCTTTGCCTCACTCATTCGTCATTCTACCAAGAATTCTCATCTAAGGAATGTAGAAACTCAAGCAGCAACTTGAGCATAGGTTCCTATTCTCCTAACTAAGGTCTGCCAAACTGGTATCGGGACCCGTACCGATCAGCAGCCGGCTTGGTACGGTACTAGTTCGGTCCTGTACCAACACATGGTACGCAATGGTGTGCCAATTCCAAACAGGCATGCCATTTTTTTCAATATTTTTTTAAGTTTGAATTAATGAGAATCAATTTTTTTCAAAAATTTTAAATATAATTTGATGTTTCTTGAATTTTTTGATGTTTTTGTAATCTCAATACATCCTAAATAATGCCTCTTGATATTTTAGAGTAATGCAAAATATAAAATGATTAGTGAGATGTTGCATGCAAGAAGAAGAAACATGAAATTTTCTAAAATCAATTAATGAGATATAAAATATAAAATGATACAATCAATTACATATATTTAAAATACAACCTACATACCGATATCTAAAATCTCATTGAGTGGCATTGTCTCTCATAGATATCCAAATTATTAGCATAATCAAGAGGCAAATCAGCCCACCCCTCTAACCAAACGATATTGTAGTCCTGTACGCTCATTCAATAAGGAACACACTCTAGCTTATAACCAGCCTTGGATCTCTTACTAAAGCTGACTCTGAGAGGTGTCCTCTGGCTGATAATAAGGCTGTAAAAGGACCCATCCAAATATGTCAGCAGCAAAATTCGATCTGCAAGATGCTCTGAGATACGTAGGATAGTAGCCACCGGAAGATGCCTCAGATACACCATATCCATATCCATATAGGCCATGGGTTGTCTATGGCTATGGATAATAAATTCCAGCATACAACTCGAAATCTCATACATCTATGGATCCTACTCTACATGTAAGGTCATCTGCAGAGTAGCCTGCACATGATCGCATCAAAATCTGAATAACCAGACACCAAATTTAGCCAGAGATTAGCTTACATGTCTCTAAATAAGCTTCTAGTTTTACAATTATTTTTGAAATTTTTTAAGTTTTAATCGAAAAATATATTTTTTAATTTAAAAAATAATATATAATCTAAAAAATAAAGATTTTTGTGGAATTGTGTATATCTATGGATTATCCAACAATCTACAATATATCATGAAATCATGCCAAAATAAAAAAAATTTGGCATGGCCTTCCCTCATGGCCCATCGAACCGGCCTAAACTGTCCGGTTCGGGCTGTGCCAAAATAAACCGGTATAGAACTAGGTCGGTTTGGCTGTGAAGACTGATTTATAACAGAAGGAGAAGAAAAAGAAGAAGAAGAAGAAGAAGAAGAAGAAGAAAGAGGAGGAGGAGGAGAAGGAGCAGGAGGAGGAGGAGGAGGAGGAGAATAAGGACAAGATGGAGGAGGAGGAGGAGGAGAAGGAGGAGGAGAAAAAGAACAAGAAGGGGGAGGAGGAGAGGAAGAGAAGAAGAAGAAAAGGAAGGAGGAGAAGGAGAAGGAGAGGAAGGAGGAGAAGGAGGAGAAGTAGAAGGAGAAGAAGAAGAAGAAGAAGAAGGAGAAGAAGAAGAAGGAGAAGGAAAAGAAACAGAAGCAGCAGCAACAAAAGAAGAAGAAGGAGAAGGAAGAGGAGGAGGAGGAGAAGAAGAAGGAGAAGGAGGAGAAGAAGGAGGGGAAGGAGGATAGAAACATCAAAAAAATCAAGTAACATAAAATTATACTTGAAATCATTGAAAAAATTGAAAAAACTTGATTACCATTAGCTCAAACTTAAAAAATATTTTAAAAAAATAGTGTGCCAGTTCAGAACTGGCACGCCATTGCGTGTTGTGTGCTGGTACCGTACTAAACTAGTACCTAACCAAACTAGCCGCCGACCGGTACAGGTACTGGTACCGGTTCGGCAAACCTTGCCTCCCCTTATTTTAGAAATTTCAATTGTTCGACATTGAGAAAAAAAGAGGAAATAAGATAGGTAAGGGGAAACATACCTTTATTTGGGTTGGATCCTACTGGAACCATCGAAATTAGCACGTTTTTTGGTCTGGGGGAAGGAGGTTGAAAAAACCATGAGGGCCTGAGAAGGCTTCTCCAAGACAGCTCTGAAAAAACCAATGCTAAAAAGGGTGGGGGAGGGGAGAACCAATTCAAACCAATGCAAACCGATCGATTCAAACTGGTGCAAACCAAGCACTATTCCCGCTTTGAATCGCCAGGCTCAAATCGGTTCAAAACGATTTGAGATGAGTTCCGAAACCATAGTCGAACCAACCTGGTCCCACATCCGTTCGGCTCAGTACGGCCTGAACCAAGCAGTTCGGGCCGGTTCAGCAAACCCTAACGAAGAAAAAAGTCTATATAGTATTTTACTCTTTTGACAAAAAATATAATTAGTAGCTAAAGATTATTAAAAGAAAATATAATATAGACTATATGATGCAGAAATCCTTGAAGACATTGAAAGGCCAATTACCCACAAAGTGATCAATCATCAATCCCTATCCCCTTCCTCCTCCCCCCATTTCTTTTCTAAAGGGATAGAAGAAAGCAAAGGTTATTGAATGGGGGCATAGTATTCACGTGTGCTTTGCCTCATGCCATCATCATTCAACCAAGAATACCCATCTAAGAATAATACGAACCCGAGCAACAACTCAAGCAAAGAATAATGATTGGCTCTCGAATTGTGGTTCCATAAAAAGTACACTACACAAAATAGGGCTTTGCTACAGTACTCCAATGAGCTCGTACAAATGCACAATCTCAGCCATCTCTTGTCACATTGAAGGTTAAGATTAGATTACCAGATTACCAATCATACAAGGTAAAATAATTGGGTTTTTTTGGAAATTTGGAGCCTATTTGAATATTCCTACAGGATCGGACTGAAAAACCTGTAGGAATCAAGCCTGTTGCCCATTTAGCTAGCATTTTCTAAGAGCTTGTCCAAACCCAGCCTAAATCTTAGCCTTTGAGTTGCAGGAAGGAAAGAAAGACCTATGGAGGTTTTTTCCTTCTTCCCATAAGATTTGGGCTGAGTGGTGTTTGGTTGATACAAGGCCATGCTTAAATAGATAGCCCAATCTACAAATCCTACAGAATTTTCAGCCCAATCTTATAGGAATATCCAACTAGGCCCTCAAATAGAACTCCAGCCAAGTTTCTATCACTTCACTTATTTCAATTCCTTCTTCTAATGGTCCTTAGTGCACCCTTTATTGGCAATAGCTCAACCGCCACGACATTGGCCCTCATCTCCCTCTACCCTATTCGACTCCCTCCTCCTTGTCATCCCACCACCATGCCCCAGATGGCGCTGTCCTGCAATTTTATAGAGATTTCATATCTTGACAGTGCTAACTAGTTGAGTTGGAAAAGTCATTTAGATACCAACTAGTATATAACCCATACGATACAAGAGGTATAATTTTTTTTCCAACTATTCTTGAAATACGATATAGCAGCATCTCAATTAGTAAATATAGCATTCTACTATGAAAGCTTTTTGAAATTTTAATCTACAAACTAACGGATTTGATTTGACAAAGCATCTACAGAGTTAACGAAATTTTCCATGGCAAGTTGAAAACTTATATTCATTATTGTTATAATTCTTCTCTATAAATTAATGATATCTATTATATTATATTTCTAATTATTCAACATGTTATGGATATAAATATTATTCAACACCAACAAGAAGGAAGATAAGCAAAATTCTGAACAACCATTAAATCAAACACAAACTGTGCACATCACAATAAATACCTGGAATAAAATATATTTTCGATATAGACCAAATAGAATATCTACCAGCAAACGAAGAGACACAAGGGAAAAAAGGACAGAATTCATCTTGAAATGAATTCAATGCAAGAAGTATTGAATTTAATGCAATGAACCACAACTCAGACACTAAAAGGGCATTACTCCTCAAATTCCAAGCCAGCCAATCATTAACAATTAATAGTTTCCCAACCACTTGGAGTTCGACTAAACAGCAATAAGCTTAAATGACCATCGAGCAAATGCTGCATACATTAATACAAGTGTCCACATGATGAATGGAGAACTCTGCATCTAAGCTTCCATTGCATATGTGTGTGTGTGTGTCTATATGTACTAGATTACCTTGGTTTTATCCCAACGTGATGAATGGAGAACTCTGCATTTGAGCTTCCATCATATAATGTATGTATGTATATACCAGATAACCTGGTTATTATCCCAACCTGACCTGCTTTTGGTAAGACTCCCGGCTAGGAAAAAAACAAGAACGAAAAACACTTGAAGTGAAATTCTTTCCCTTTAGTTCATTTAACTAGCATGGATAGAGCATTCCCAGTGGATAACAATGACTACGCTGCTAATCATTCTGATTTTTGATCCTTATAGTTCTTGGTTGCAATATCTTTTCTTCTGGGGTTTGAATTAGTTTTTAATATTGCATTTTGGATCTCAAATTTCCCTAACCGAAGGAATGAATTTTGCTTGCCAGTTTCCCTATATAAAAATAAGAGAATATTAAAAAGAGGAGCATGGATAGCAAGTGTAAGAACAATTGGACCACCTTTTCTTTAATGTTACAGTGCTAATTCCTTCCATCAACCAAATTTAGCGATGGGGTTGTCTTCCAAATAAACAGTTACAACTTAAAGACAAGTAATTCAAATTAGAGGAAATATTAAGAGCTAGGGTTTAGAATTTTACATTCCAGGCCTCGATTTTCACTTACAAGTTAATCTGTACAGTAAGATCGGAACTAAAACAAGAATTTCTTAACTCCTAATTAGATGAAACCTGGACTTGACAGTATCGAAGTACCTGATAGGATCGTAGACGGTATTGGGGAAGAATAAAACGGGTTGCGAGGTGGCGGAAAAGTAGAGGTGAGCCGCGAGGGCTGCGAACGCCCCGTCCGGGCATGGGTAGTGGTAGAGAACCGCTGATTTCTTCAGAGATTTCATGGCAGAGCGGCGGCGAAGAACGGAAGGTCCTGCAGAATATATGATGCAGACTGTGGCTTCTCCACCGGTCGCCCGAGGAATTCCGAGCTTTATTGGGAGCAGAGTTTTGAAGGCGAGGGGCGTTACGGGCGGAACGAGCTCGGCGGACGCGGAAAACCGAACGGTACCAGAGTCTGGCACGTGAAAGGCTCGTGAGAAATAGTATGCACGAAAAGTTGGAAGCTCCAAAGTTGAAACTTTTTTTTTAAACAAAAAAAGTAACTTGTATGGTTGTATTCATTTTATTACTAATTTATTAGTTATTTAGTACGTGCAGCACATAAAAAACTTAATTTGATCAGAACTTAATTTTTGACTAATGCCCTACGACTATGCAATATTTTTTATCATAGTCAAATTCTTGTTGAAATAAGTACTACTATAACGAGAATTATTAGCTATTATTGGAAATGCTAGAATAACAATTTACATAATTTTTTTTGCAGGTGCTTATTAGGTACACTGCAGGAGACCTCCAAAAATCATAATAAGATTACAAGAACCATTTGAGCAAAACTCTTGTATTTATGTAAGGGTGCAAATAGGTCGGGTCGGATTGGAGGCACTCAATCTGGCTCCTTGATCGGGTACTAATTTTGGACCCAGACCCAACCAAATAAAAAAGAGAATTAGGTCGGGTCGGGTCCACTGCTATTTTTGATCCAACGGATCATTCGAGTCGGATCAGGTCGAATCCATGTATAACCCTAACCCAGCCCAAAAAATTTTGGTCTGATTCAAGTCAACCCATCAATGGCTTCAAAACTTATTTGCACTTTCGCGGGCTGCAGCCTGCAGACCCAAATAATTTTACAAATTCAGATCGGATCGAGTCATAGGCTTGAAAATCCAAAATTACACAAATTTCAAATGTGTTGGGCCGGATCGGTTCGGGTTTGAATCAGTAAACTCAGCCCTGCTCCGAAAAATAGAACGGGTCTAATTTTAGAACCTGATCTGCTCCACGGGTCCTCCAAAATGGGTCGTATCACGGGTCAACCCGACCCATTTGTAGCCTTAATATTGTGGATTGTTGCGCATGAGCCCTATCCTAAATTAGTTAAAACTATCTGCATGATGCTTGGATGAGCATGTATGTCTTAACAAGGTTTGGGTTGTTTTTGCTGGAAAGAATGATTCACCCTTGAACAGATGGAAGAAAGGGTTGGAATATTTTGAGATATGTGCAAGATACGATCCAATAGTTGATGCTGCGAAAGCAAATCAATCATTCTTTGGTGCGAAAGATACAACTCGAACTCGCCGTAACATCCCTCTTAAATCAATCACACTGGAAATATATGACTTATGAGCAGACAGGCAAAGAAAAAGTTACAAACATCAGCATACTTGTTTGCAGGGATAAAGTAGAAAATCTGTGGTTCCTTTGGTTGGGAACTTTGGATGTTGACCAAACTTCCAAAAAGCAGCCACATAATAATTTCAATAGCCTACATTGTCTCCCACCATAATGATATCATAAAGTGAGAAAAAGAGCCCTATAAGTCATTATTCTGCACTTAGAATCCATGAGTGGGATAACTGTAGCAACTGATAGAGGATTCGATTACATGGTGTCTACCAAGCAGTTCACTGGATTGGCCCAGATGGTGGGCTCCCATTATCTGCTAAATAGCTCAGAAACTCAACAGATATATACTCCCCTCCTTGATCTGAATGCAGAGTTTTAATTAACTTACCAAGGCTCTTTTCCACTATGGTTCCATATTTCTTGAACTTTACAAAGAATTCAAAATTGGAATACATCATGTACATTATACCATACCTTGAGTAATCATCTACAAAGGAGATGAAATCTCAAATCCACCTCTAGGCTCTAGCTGCCACCCTTAGTGGACCATACACATTGGAGCGAGCCAACTTCAGTAGTTCGTTGGTGTCACGACCCGGGTCCAGATCCGTGACACGGCCGTGCTATTGCCGACTACTGCCCACAATAGCACGCAGCCTCGTACATGGTCAACAGGTAGTCAAAAGCAGTCAAACTTGCATATATCAAAAAGAAGGTATTACAACATACTGGTTCATATAAAGTACAGAGCTTCTACATAGTTTATATACACAAAAGTATATTCATATCATCCCAAAAATAAGGAAGCCCTGTTGCAAAAGAAAAATGCTTCTAGCAGCTGTCACTGGTGGTGATCTGAAAAAAAAAACGTAAATGAACAGGCATGTGGCTCAGTAAGTAATCCTGCATAATCTTGTCGAATCAACTAAAAATGCTAACTATGCTTATCAGGGTTTGAGAAGCTGACATGTATGCTATCTAATAAATCATCATGATAAAATATCCATGCTGAGTAAATAAACCAGTATCCTACATTATCAAGGAATCTTGCACATGCATATATATAAAGAAAATCGTGCCGCTGGCATGCCGTGGTCATACTCTCAGATACTACTGCGAAGTCATTCTCGGCCACTGGCGGGGCCAGCTCAGTTATTAGGCGGCCACTGGCGGGGTCGGCTCAGTCATTCTCGGCCACTAGCAAGGCCGGCTCAGTTGCATTCGATCAGTAGCTCTTAAGAGTTCGTGGACAATATTTCTTATAGGTGGTACCTCATGGATGCTACGGCGAATTCGTTATCGGTCACTGGCGGGGCCTGCTCAGTTATTAGTCGGCCACTGGCGGGGCTGGCTCAGTCATTATCGGCCACTGGCAAGGCCGGCTCAGTTGCATTCGGCCTGTAGCATCAAGAACCCTTAGGTACCCCTTGCAAGATGTGCAAACAACTAGAGGCAATTCATCATCATGCTTTATGCTCATGCTAATGAAAATTATGACATGCAATTCTGTTCACCTTACATGCATCATGAAATCTACATAAGCATAATTTATGCATAATCACCAATTATATGGCTAACACATGCCACTCATACACATGATTCATAATCCATATCTTAGGATATAATGTAATCTACTTATTTCGTAGGCACAATGGAAATCATAAAGCACATATAATCATAACTTGTATAACTAAAGCATGCCATATACATTCACCATTCACAGCTTATAATTTAGGGTACATGACCTACAATACAAGTATAACGGGTTAAATTTCATGCATGATCCATAAAAGATTAGGACAGGTTACTTACATACATGATTCACAACAAGATTAAAACAAGTTACTTACTGTGATTCGCTTTCTCCCAAGTTTCTCACATTCCGGTGACGGATCCTGAGCCACCTAAAATCACATCATAATAAGCATATTATTTCCTTTTTACTTGTTTGGATCCTACCCGAACTATAGCCCGAGTCTAATGCATCCGTATTGGAGCTTTGATTGGGTTCATATGGGTTAATTGGCCTTCTAATTGTCAATAAGCTTAATCCCCAACTTAATTGGGTTTAATTCCGGGTTTAGGGTCACTGTGGTCTATTTGGGCCTGAGTCAGGATTAATCTGGGGTTAATTTGGCCCCAAATTAGTCACATTTGGGCTTGAATTGGGCTTATTTCCACTAATTTGGTCTGTTAGGATCAATCCCAGCCGAATTGGGTTTGGGCCTCATTTCATTTGGGCTTAATTTTGGTTAAATTCATAGTCTGGCTCGTCCAGGCTTAGCCCAATTTGATTGGGCTCGGGTTTAGTCAAATTTGGCTAAACCTGTTTCCTTTTTTTTTTCTTTTTCCTTTTTCTTTGGGCTTAACGGGTTGCGGGTTCGGATTCGGATCCAACCCGCGAACCCGTTATCAGGGTTTTTCTCCCCCCCTTTCAGAGGCTTCTGCCTCCTCATCTCCCGCTCTCCTCTCTCTCCTCTCTTTCTCCTTCGTCTCCGCCGAACCCATGCCTCCGGCCGGTCCTCCGGCCCTCTTCTTCTCCTACGGCCTCCTCTCTCTCTCTCGGTCACTCCCTCTTCTTTTCTCTCTTCCACTCTTTTCCTCTCCTTCTCTCTCTCTCCTTGGTTCCGACCGGAAGCCCTAGCCATTTCGGCCGGTCCTCCGGCCTTCTTCTTCTCCTCCGGCCGGATCTACGGCCTCTTCCTCCTCTCTCTTTCTTTCTTTCTTTCTTTGTTGTCTCCGCCGAAACCCTAATCTCCGACCCTTTTGTCTCCCTCCGAAACCCACTCTCCTCCCCTTCTTCTCCTGCGGCAACCGGGGAGACGAGGCTCCACCGACCGAGGCGGGGGTTTCCCCCCGGTGCACCGGCGGAAGGGAAGGCCAGCCCTTCCTCCCTCCGAAGTGATGCCGGAGAGGGGAAGGGCTCGGAGATGGGTCGGGATCCGGCTATAACCGAGAGCCTCCACCCGCTCCGTCCACGGCAAGGCATGGCCGGAGGGGATGAAGCCTCAAGGTCCGGTGAGTTTTCTTCTTCTTCTTCTTCTTCTTCTTCTTCTTTTCCTTCCTTTTCTTTTCTTCGGTCCTTCCCTTCCGGTACCACCACCCCTTGCCGGAGAAGAGGTGGCGGTCTGGCCGGGGGCTGGCGGCCCTGTGGCTGCCTCTGTTGCTGTCCCGACCAGATCCGGCGGCCCGGGTTGCCCCCCGAACCCCGGGTACCTGCGGCCGAGGCTGCGGTGTCCGGTTCGTCCGTAGGCCGAGCCCGATTGGGTTCGGCCCGGGTGGTCGTCGGGCGCACGACCTTTGAGTCCGGCCTGACCCATGGACTGTGGGCCTTTTTCCCTTCTGCCGATCTCCTCCTCTCTGTTTCACTATTGAAACAGAGGGGAGAATACCCCACAGAGGGGTTTCTTTACCTCTATTAAACTTTTATTAACAGGGGTTCATACCTGGTTTTGGTCGGTTTCAGTCGGGCAGTACCTCCCTCCTGGTAGTCCCTCCTTCTCTCTCAGAGCTTCATGGCTTCATCGCCTTTGGCTCCAGGGCTTTGGCTCTCTAGTTTAGTGTTCTAGGGGGTCTGTGACTTGGGGTTGCCGGCAGAGGTTTAAATAATTTGTTTAAGGGATGAGACCCCCCTCTGAGAGGTCCCATCCTCTCCTTTCCTCCTTGCTCTGGGACTGTCAGCCGCCCCCCTGTCTCAGGCACGTCGGAATCGGCTGCCAGCAGGGGGTAAGGTCACCGTCCCAGGGTTTGCATGGCTGGGGATTTCCTTCTGTGAAGTCCCATCCCTCCTACCCTCTGGCTCCGGGACTAACAGCCGCCCCCTGCTCTGCCATGGTGCCTGGCTTACCACTTGGGGCGTGAGGTGACCCTAGCCGCCTCTCCCTGCTCTGCCATGGTGCCTGGCTTACCACTTAGGGCGTGAGGTGACCCTAGCCAACTCTTCCTGCTCTGCCATGGTGCCTGGCTTACCACTTGGGGCGTGAGGTGACCCTGGCCACCTCTCCCTGCTCTGCCATGGTGCCTGGCTTACCACTTGGGGCGTGAGGTGACCCTCCCCTGTCGGTCTTATCCTTTCGTTTCTTAGCAGTAGGTGGCAACCTCTTCCTGGTTGCCATTCTAATAATACTGCCCACAGTAAAAATTTGGGCCCAAACCCCTAACTGGGCCTATTTCTTATTGGGCCTAGTAGGTTGTGGGCCCGGACATTACAGTTGGCATGCTCTCTCTTATTAGGATAGAGAAGTTCAGTCATCTTACCATTACATATTGGCCGGGATTGATTATTTAAAAAGTTCAAGTTTTCATTCTTGGCTCACCTTTGGATTATATCAAGGCAAGACCAGCCCAATCCTTAGGCCTAAGGCTCCAGCCCAAAGAAAATCCTCTGCAGAAAATGCGTCAAAGACAAAACAGAAAGAAAAAAGATCCACCTTAGTGAGTTTGCCTTAGGCTGGCTTGGTGCAGGGAAGGCCTCAAAGATAAAACAGAAAGAAAAAAGGTCCCTTTTAGTGAGTTCGTCTTAGGCCCCCAAATGCATTGGGCTGCTCAATATAATCCATCCTAGCATGCCATCGATAAGTGGAATAAACATCAGTCATGTGCTCGTCACTACAACCTAGTAAAAAAAGGCATATTTAGGATATCTAACCGATCCTATAGTCCCCTCTGATCCATCTAGTTGACCCATCCACCGTCCACCTGTGTGTCAAATTTCCCTTAGCATCTAGCCAGCACTTCGGTTACCACATCACCAGACTAGTTTAGTAATTGGTCTAGGTCATGTTAACAAATGGCTTTGATTTTGAAACAATAACAAGTTGCATGTACATCTAACCAGTACTTAAGGTGAACCATTGCTTGAAAAGAATACATCTGGACCATCAACTTAAAAAGCATGGATGGCCCCGAGAATAAGAACAGTATTTGAATCATTACTTCTCTTTTTTTTAACTTCTGCAATTCGAGCTCAGAAATGGTATAGAAATCTGATTTATTATCCATACTCTTCTAGGTTGTCACTAGTTTACGCTCTTATGACTTCAAATGACTCCAAACCCACATAACAGTAACAACTCTTGCATAATGACTGTTATTATTAGCTGTTATATATGTTTATGTGAGGACCCGTGCGGGCGTGTGTTTAGTCCCACATTGGTTATTCGTTGGATAGATCTTGGATACTTATACAGGATCAAGAAACCCAAATAATACCTTCCGACTAGCCATTTTGGGTGAGTTCCTAAGTTATTATAAATAGTATCAAAGCGGACCCGGCCCATAATTTATGTGGACTAGAGGACACTGCAGCACGGATCTATTGGGGCTAACTATAAGCCGATCGTGGTGTTTGTGATTAGATTTGAATGGATTTGAATCCTTAGCCTGACGAAGACGTCAGGGCTTGAACGGAGAGAGTATGTGAGGACCCGTGCGGGCGTATGTTTAGTCCCACATTGGTTATTCGCTGGATAGATCTTAGGTACTTATACAGGATTAAGGAACCCAAATAATACCTTCCGGCTAGCCATTTTGGATGAGGTTCTAGATTATTACAGTTTAAAAGGTACCCCGACAAAGATATCCCGAAACACTTTCAATGGCTATTTCTAAGATATATTGACCGTTATTTGGAGCTATATTGAAGGCTATACTGAGTGAAGACCATTTAGTTTATCAGTTTTGGCTGCAGCATGAAAAGTAGTGGAGCTTTGTTTGCTATAGGCTGCCACACTATGACACAATTGATTCAGAAATTGGATATCAATTCACAATCCTAACCATGCCATTTCTTTGCAGAAAAAATATTAAAAAGTTCAAGCATGCAGGCAGGATTCAGGAATTCTCTGCTGCATTCAGCATTTGGAGACAGCCTTGTTCAGGCCGGCAGTCTTATTCTCTCATTCCATAGAGTGATTTCCCCAACAAAAGGTATGCTTACAACGTCTCAGACTTGCATGCAAAAGTAGCAGGCTAGCAGCATCAAACAAATCAATATAAATCTTAAACACCCTGATGGCCTCTCTGTATGGATACATGTCAGTGAGGCTAGATTGGTTGCCCACCATTGGAGTCCATTACACTGGAGCACCACCTAATCAACACTGCATCAAACCGAGACAAAACTACAGGAACATCTAAAGGCCCACAACCAGAAGGAAGCAACAAAATTTAATATTTATGAGTTTTTGCCGAACGCCCATCATCCAGAATGGTCCCATTCCGAGGAGCAGAATGACCACAGACATTAGTTGTCATTTGCCTGTGGCCACACTTGGGAAAGTAGGCCACAACAAAAGACATGCATCCATATGGGAATCACATGTTGCCCAAAGCGCTTGGCTCTTTCTGCATGGAATCATCTCACAATCTACACAATATGGAATTTGGACATTATTCTGACGCACAAGGATCAAAGAAAAGAAAAAGTTACACCAGCTGGTTTCATCTGTTTCCTCTCTAATTGTCTCAAGAGCCATAAAGAGATCACATGCTCTTACCCCCTACAAGGGTAAATAAGCCCAGTCAGACATAAAACACATTACAAGATCCAAATCCTATGTAAAGGACAGCCAAATGGTTCTGCATCAGCAACACATTTCCCTTTCTCTTCAGCCAAGGACTTTGGATTCTTTGTTAAGAAAATTCGACAGGAACAAGCCACTTTCAGCAGCTGCTATTCAACTCTTGAAGGATGGCCTCCATTGTTGGCCTCTGGTTTGGAGCTTCACTCGTGCAAAGTAAAGCAATGCTTGCCAATTTAGCTGCCTCTGGCTTGGAGAAGTTGCCATTTAGATTCTCATCAATAAGGTCTTCAAGATTTCCAGACTCGGCTCCCAGCCGTAAGTGAGTGGTCCTCTTCCCTGTTAAAATCTGAAACACAATGATGCCAAAGGCATACACATCACTCTTCTCGGTAAGCCGGCCAACAGTAGTGTATTCAGGGGCCAAGTAACCCATGGCAGCACTGGCTTTGAGGGTCGAAAAGACAACATCATCGGCCAAAAGCTTGTACAGGCCGGAGCCAGAGAGCAAAGGATTAAAATGATAGTCGATAAGGACTTTCTCCGCCGATATGCTTTGGTGAACCAGAGAGGGCTTGTTTGTCTTGTTGCTGTGCAAATACTCAATGCCTAGATAAGAAAGAGAAGAAGATGAAGTTATACAAAGGTGGTAGAATTGAGAAGGAGCCATTTGAATTTCAATGTAATCTGCGATGCCTATTAATCTCATGATTCATAGAGAGAACGATAAATATAGAAAATTAACCCAGTATCCTGCAAAATGTGTTTTAATGAGTTCGGAGACTGCAAAATGAAGTCTCAGCAAAGATGTATTCATTCAGTAGAAAGGACTCATTAATATTATATTTTCTTCACTTCAATTTCAATTTCAGAAAAGATGATAATATGTAAAGGAAAATTCGCAACAAGCATCAAGGAATCAACCTCAATCAAAATTCACTGTTTCATTTAGTTTCTCATATCACACACTCTCTGAACTAAATGGACTATTCTTAAAGGAACAAATAAAGATGAACAAAAGGAACCATCCATCAACTGTTATATGTAACTATAATACCTTTGGCAATGCCTTTGATGATAGAAACTCTTGCGGGCCAATCTAGAATTCGGCCATTTTCATCGCCCTTCACATCCAGATACCGTGACAAGCTTCCATTAGCAACAAAATTGTAAACAAGGAAGCATTCTCCCCTTCCTGTCGAACAGCAAAATCCCCTCAGCCCAACAAGATTCTCATGTCTCAGCAAAGTCAGTATCTTTAACCCCTTAAGGAACTCAGCCTCTTCCGATTTACAGCTTGTCTTGTTGATTCTCTTCACTGCAACCATGGTCCCATCTCGCAGGATCCCTTTATAAGTTGCAGCAAAGCTGCTCTTTTTTCCAAGAAAGTTAACATCCGAGAAGTATTGAGTCGCAGACTCCACCTCCTCTAGATTGAATCTAAAGCTCTGTAAAACTTCCTGAGAGAACCCAACGCTGCTCCTCCCATCAGCCAAAGGATCCCACCCATTAGAGTACTCAAGGCTGATGAGGGGAGAAACACTCCTTTGGTAAAAGTCCTTGGTCTGATCGGCGCTAAGCCTTCTATCTGAGACCTCCGATGGACTGCCAATCTTTTGCTTCCTGCGTCGATACCAGGAAAAGGCCAAAAGGCCTGAAATTGTTCCTCCAAACACAACTGCAGCAATGGCAACAACAATTGCTACAGCTGATTTTGAAGAGTTGGAGCAGTGGGTATTGTTGCAGTGCACGTTGAGATTAGCCGAATATGGATTCTCCTGCGGTAATATACCAGCACCAGGCCTATTGGGATTGAAGAGATCAGAAGAAGTGCAAACTCTCAGAGAAGGGAATCCATTTCCACAAAGATCAGCATTATTCCCATACTGAAATCCATCAGCCAATCTTTTCAAATCTTCAACCAAATGTCTTGAATCAGTTCACAAAGGTAGCTTAACAAAGCAATAATGAAGAAATCAAGCTTAACAAGAAGAGAGCAAATTACCAGAAGGAACACTGCCAGATAGTGAATTGTTCCTAACATCTAACACTACCAACTGGGAGAGTTGAGCTAGCTTAACAGGGATTGAACCAAAAAGCTGGTTAAAGCTTAAATCCAATCGCATCAACTGAGTTAAATCCCCTAAGCTTGCAGGGATTGCACCAGTTAAGTGATTCGACTGCAGGGCAAGAACATTAATCTTCTTCAAAAGCCCCAGTTGGGTGGGTATACTCCCAGACAACTGGTTACAACAAAGCTGCAGAACTACACATGGAAAGAATGCAAGCAAGAAAAAATAAATGTGAGAAACTGAATTGAAAAAAAAAGAAGAAGAAAACTTAAAACCAATTTGAAGATGCTAACTCGAGAAATTTTTAAAAAGATGCATGAAAGACAGAGATATTTCTGAATGTTAGTCAATGAAATTAAGATTGAAGAACTTAAACAGAGGAAACACAGATGTACAGAATGCAAGAAAATCTCAAATGCAACACCAAAATTTAACCTTTTTCACTTAGGCTGATTGCAGAAGAGCTTTAGTCAAGTTCACCACCAAAACTAAAACAAACAGCACAGAACAGAGAAAACAAGAATTCTCTAGAGAAAATAGTGATACCTAATAAATCCAAATGCTCCCAGAAACCAGAGCCAAATCCATTATTACTAACAGAAAACACCAGATGACGACGGAAATCTTTAAAAAAATGAAAAATGCCAAAAAACTACTACTTTGAGGTTCTGTATATATTAAAACAAAGGAATCCGCAATCAAATTCCGTTCTTTCTTCGGTCAAATCATTGAAACGTACCATATCTTCTCTAGTTTACTAACTTAAAACTCCAAGAAAGAAACTCCAGGCAGCAAGGTGAGAAAAATGCCAAAAAAGCTGCTTTTCTTGAGATAAAACATCGAAAAGAAGTCCAAGTCTGCAATCTTTCTCCATTAAATCATCCAACGTACTATATATACTTATACTCACCTTGGAGACTGGCCACGTTGCCGATTTCTTCCGGAATAACGCCGGAGAGGTTGTTAACGTCGAGGTAGAGGTCGCTGAGCTCGTTCAGGTTAGCGATCTCTCTGGGTATCTTCCCGGAGAGCGCATTGTAGTGGAGGTATAGTCCAGAGAGGTACCGGAGCTCCGCCACCGCCGGCGAGATGGAGCCGGCGAGGCCCTTCCCCTGGAGCGAGATGTTGGCCACCTTCCCGTTCTCGTTGCACGCCACGCCCTCGAAGCTTCCCCCGCACGGGTCCCCGTCGCTCGTCCATGTACTCAGGATCCGCCCCCCCGGGTCCAACGCCGCTTTCACCTCCATGAGCGCTCTCAGCTCTGCATTTCCCCAGATAGTCTCTGGGTGGAGAAGAAGAGAGAGTAGGAAAAGGAGAAGGCACTTGAAAGAAGCCAAACCCATGGAGAAGGACAAGAAGCTCGCTCTCTCTCTCTCTGGTTCTCGTGTCTTCTCTCTCTTTTGACGGAGTTTTTATTAGGAGCAGGGGAGAGGAAGGAAGACAGTCATGGAGAGAAGGCTGCGGAGAGAATCCAAAGCAATGGAGAAGACGAAGTTATCTCTCCCTCCTGAGTCTTTTTTATCCTTGCCTGGTAGAGTTTTTATTGGGAGCGGAGGTGAGAAGGGAAAAGTCGAGCGCGCAGTTAACCTTGGAGGAAAGAAAGGAGGGGGCAGAAAAAGCCAAGGATGGGAGGGAGAAAAATTTATATAAAGGAGAAAGTAGATAATTAAGAAAGGGGATTGGGGTGTATCTTTTGCGAAGGATTTACGTTCCTTCCCGCGAATCCACCGTTGCCGCGCAACAGTCGCTTATGAATGAAACAGGCATTGCCCAACGGAGGCGGAGCGCATCATTTTTTAAGAAGATTCGACCATAATAACCGATTGAATATAAGAGAAAGGATGGAGAAGGATAGGAGCTCTTTACTCTACAATATTGGTCGAATGATGAATGATGGAAGACTGCAGCAAGTGCATATGTATCAAAAGATAAACAGAGTTACAAAATGGATTATCTTCTATGCTGCAGAGCATTTTGAAAAGATTTTTTGGACACACCAAAGGGTCTCTCTTTTACCATTTTATCAAATTTTTGCTCTTCATTCAATTGGCTGCATGTATACCATAGTAAGATGAGCATCCATGAATTTAAAAAAAAAAAATTGTAGTGCTTGGAGATCTGTGCCAAACAACAGTCCACGGGGTAAAAACAATGAATCATACCTTCGGGCGAAAGATGCAACCCGACCGACCCCGTGAGAAAGCGCAAGATAAGAGGACAGATAAGGATTGTGAGTTGAGTCCAACGACAAAGTTGGAACCTTTGGAAATGGCATATCTGGTACAGATGATGTTGAATTTGGTCTGATGGTTTGAAGACCATCTGATGAGTTTGTTGCGGTGCAATTACTAAAGCTGGAGGATAGCTGAGGGAGAATGGTATACGGAGTTGCACCTGACGTTACTCCGGATTCGCGTGGACTGTTGTGCAAGCTTTCTCTACTCGGCGATTTGGAGTCTACGCGAAGGGGTCGTGTGGGTTACTGGGTTCAGCTGTTTCCAGGTGGATCGGTGGCAGCATTATTGTTTGGCAAAATTTTTGGCGAACTAAAAAATACTTTCTATCTCCTCAAAAATATTTTTAAATAATATAGTGATATTTGGTAAGAAATCAAAAAATTGTTTTGGCTTTGTGAGAAAGCTGAAAATGGCTATTTAAGAAAAGTTCTAAAATAGAGCTTCTCCCAAAAAATACTTTTCGATTAATGTCGGAAAACTGTTTTAGTTTTTATAAAATTCTTCTAATGACCAAAATACCTACCAACATATCTCATGATTACATATTATATTATATCATATAATATCATGATATATTATTATATTATAAATATAATATAATATAATAGTAAATTAATAAAAATACTATATTATATTATATTATTACATTATAATAGTATAATATATATTATTATAGAAATACATAATTATAATATAATATAATCTTATTATAATAATAGTATAATATACTACTAATAATATAACAAATGTCTTGATCTTCAAAGACTTTTACTGCTGTCACACCACCCTTTAAATGAGGTGGATATGGGGGTATAGGAATAAGCTATAATGGAAGGATGCAATGCTAGGCTATGGTAGGAATATAGTGCCGGGCTATTGTATGGGTATAGCACTAGGCTATGGTAGAAAGCTAAGTTATATCTACTCCTAGAATAAATGACTATGGTAAATGTAAATATAAAGATAAATTTATTGGATTAATTATCAAAGGATTCTTCACAAAATATAATTTCACTTATTTATATTAATAATAACAACTACCCATAAATACAATAACTACCCATTCCGATAGTTTCTTATAATAGTTGTCAACCATTTTCCTGCTATGTATAAGCATGATCATTTTGCAACTACGAGACTAATAGTCATATCTTATTGGCTTTCAACTTATCTCGACATAGCTTGTGTTGATCGTCTCCCCTTATTCAACCAATAAAGAAATCCTCTATTCAGGAGAATCTGAGATTGATACGATTGCCTGAGTCTTCTGCCCATCGTCTTTCACATCCAAGACTTGACTTTCGGTCAACTTCTCCACATCACGACTGAATGCAATTTGTTTGGCCTGGATCCCCATCCTTAGTGTGATTTCATAGTCGAAATTTATCTAGACTTAAAAGAGCCACATGATTTTCACAACTTTGATTTGATCAACTTAATTAATATGACACTTGATTCGATCGCAAGCTAGATAGTTGAGATGTGATATAAACAATGCCCTCCACATCTCGTTGGCTGAGGATCACCAGCTAATGGGATACTCATCATCGCCTCCTCAATATGTTTAGAATAAAAGTCTCACAATTCTATTTTTGATATGTTGACCGAGGGTCGCCTTTTATCGAAGCATCTACATTCAGCAATTCACTCATTTCTCTTTTGATTCCACTAAACCTTCCTCTCCTATCACGTCTCCTCATGTAGAATACTTTTGGGTATTAAAATAGCCTACACACTGGTTGAAGGATCCTTCAAATCCATTGGAAATTAGCATTATCTTTCATATTAATGGAGATTTTGATTTACCTTCTCGTAAGGCATGTTTCTCTTTTATAAATAGGCCATGCATCTCTCTCTCTCTCTCTCTCTCTCTAGTACTCATTCTTTTTATTCTTTCTGACTATTCTTATGCCTCCTCCTATTCTTCCTTCCCTTACTACAATGAGTGAGCTTGAGTATGGGCTGGTGCTTTTAACTCCCAACTAGTTTGCTGAATTAGAATATTGTTAGAAATCAAATGTCAACATTAATAAGTGATATTGTCGAATTGGAATACCATCACCAACAACGTGCTACTTGGTTCAGGGCTTCCAAATTGGCAAACTCAATGTCTTGCCAATAGGCTTTCGGCTAAAACTATGCTCTCACCTTCTTCAAGCTAGTTCGGACAGATCCTTTATGTTTCCACTCCTATCAACAATATCTGCACATGAGTTCAAAGCTTGCTACACTTGCTCTACTTACACTACAATGAATGAAGAAGTGTGATAGGTAGAGCATCAGATCGTCTTAAAGCTCTTGTAGGCCTACAAAGGTTAAAGACCTATCAGCCAATGTTAAGAGAGAGTGAGTAGTTTAAGAGTATTTACTTATTCAGCCTTGTATTCATATAACTATATTAGTCAAAAGCAATAAAATTACATGACCTTTTATCTTTGTCTTTACTTGTGTGTCTCTCTCAATATAATTCTAAGGACTTAAGCATTGGCCTACCTCTTGGCAAATCGGGCTAACAATCTTCCATGTTGGTTAGAAGAATTCGATCCCTTGATGCAAAGCTGGCTGACATCTGTTGAGAAGTACAATTCATGGATAAGCCTATGAACTGACACTCCAAATTCTCCAAAATGAATGGAACCGAGAAGTTGCAAAAGGCATGAAGAACAAAATTCATATATTGGCCCATTGGCCAAAACTTTTATGGAATTATTCACTAAATAATATATAATATTATTATGTATTTTGCTTTTTAGATTGAATTCATCACTTCTTCAATCTTCTAGTGATTTTTCACATAGCATTAAAATCCATACTATCCTTAATATATATGAGGATTTTTGGTCATTTATAATACCAGGCACCAAGCCGAATCAATCTTATATTGTCATATTGGCCAGTGTCAAGAGGTCATTATGCATTTACCTTTACTCCTATCCAAATGACAATAACTACTATCGGTGAGATTTTGCCAACTTGCCAGTGACACTTTAAATCTCTCTAGGACTGACAGTCTTTGGTTTCGGCCAGACACTGATTAAAACTGAAAGAGTAGATGCCCTATAAGCCAATCATTTGATGGGTTTCTCTTTGTAATCCTCCAAATCATGTACTTTGACACTCGATATATATCAATAAAGGCATTATGTTTTATCATATGCTGTTGATTATATTTATGATAAACTCCTTAGATTAGGGCAATGGTTTTAAGACTATGATGAGATCATACTAGTTAGATGCCCTATAAGCCAATCATTTGATGGGTTTCTCTTTGTAATTCTCCAAATCATGTACTTTGACACTCGATATATATCAATAAAGGCATTGTGTTTTATTATTTGCTGCTTATCTATTTTATAATCCCGTATCTTCCGCTGCGCCCTAGGGCACTGGGAAACCCAACAGTGGTGAAAACTAGAATCAGAAAATCCTAATCTTAAATATTTTCAGTCATTGGTACATTGAGTCGGGGATCAATGATTACCGGAAAGACTGGCATGTCTTATGTATGCTCGATGCAGAGGATGATTGATCTCACAATCATTTGTGTGGAGACACTAATACAAAGATGTGGGTGCTCATTAGAGGAATGAGTTCACTGAATTGACCTACAAAGAGAAATTTTATGAAGTCTTACTTACATGTCAAAAGATGATTCTCTTAGTGGGAGTTGTGCAACTGATCCTATGACCTGAGATCACCATGGTATCTTGTGCACATGAACCCATATTTTGGTTTACACTCATTCATGACAATAAGTTATGTACGAGGTCTTCTGGATATGGTGAATTGTGTACGAAGATTATGAGTAGGTCAACAAGGAATTAATCACCTCTAGTAAGAGAAGATAGCATCCTATTTATTCTAAACATATGATAATTCAGAAAGCCTTTGATCAAAGCAGAATGAAAATTAGAAAGAGTTTCTAATGTTTCATTATTTGAATTATCATTAAAAGATTGAGAAAATATGAATATGAAAGTGAGTTATTAGGACTTATACATACAGATGTATGTGGTCCTATGACAACTTCAGCTAGAGGTGGATACTCTTACTTCATCACATTCACTGATGATTTATCAAGGTTCGGATTTGTGTATCTTATGAAACATAAATCCGAAGCCTTTGATAAGTTTAAAGAGTATCAAAGTATGGTTGAAAAACAAACCGAAAAGTGTATTAAAATCCTTCGATCTGATCGAGGAGGTGAATACCTTTCTAGTGAATTTTTAAATCATCTTAAAGAAAAGGGCATTCTCTCTGAATGGACACCTCCGTATACGCCACAACTAAATGGTGTAGCTGAACGGAGGAATCGTACTCTATTAGATATGGTAAGGTCCATGATGTGCTTTACAGATCTTCCTATTTCCTTCTGGGGTTATACCTTAGAAACTGCTACATAAGTATTCAGATAAATGTACATTTATAGGATATTCCAAAAAAAGTATTGGATATCTCTTCTATTACCCTACTGAACAAAAGATATTTGTTAGTAGGCATGCTACTTTCTTAGAAAAAGAGTTTATCTTAGAAAAGGGCAGTGAAAGAAGAATTGAACTTAATGAAGTTCAAGACCTACAAATAGAAACACAAGAAATTCTTCAACCAGATGTACCCATTGATGAAGTACAACCACAACACACATCTCCTCTCCAAAGGTCAGATAGAGTGCGAAATGCACCTAAGAGGTATGGATTTATCATTGAGAATGATGAAGCCCACATCGTCGAAAATGATGATCCTCTGACCTATTCGGAAGCTATCATGAGTAATGACTCTAACAAATGGTTAGAAGCTATGAAATCCGAAATAGACTCTATGTATACCAACCAAGTATGGACTTTGGTTGATGCACCAGAAGGTGTAAACCCTATAGGTTGCAAATGGGTCTATAAGAAGAAGATTGGTTCAATCAAATAATTAAGTATGATGAAATTTTTTTGCCAGTAGCTATGCTCAAATCTATTCGGATTATGCTTGCTATAGCTGCATACTATGATTATGAGATCTGGCAGATGGATGTCAAAACCGCCTTTCTTAATGGTCACCTTGAGGAAGAGGTTTATATGACACAGCCAGAGGAATTTGTCTCAAGAGGGAGAGCAAATCAAGTATGTAGGCTTAAGAAATCCATTTATGGATTAAAGCAGGCATCTAGAAGTTGGAACATCCATTTTGACATGATAGTCAAAGAGTTTGGCTTCATTAAAAATATAGATAAACCTTGTGTGTACAAGAAGACTAGTGGGAGTGCTATTATCTTCTTGATATTATATGTGGACGATATATTGGTCATTGGAAATGATGTTCCAATGATGCAATCGGTCAAGACTTGGTTATCAAAGAAATTTTCCATGAAAGACTTGGGTGAAGCATCCTATATACTTGGTATAAGGATCTATAGAGATAGATCTAAAAGGATGCTAGGTTTGTCCCAGTCTAGGTACATTGATAATGTGCTGAAGAGGTTCAGCATGGAAGGAAGTAAAAGAGGTTACTTACCTATGAGTCATGGCATACGTCTCTCTAAGAAGATGTCTCCTAAGACATCTAAAGAGAGGAATAGAATGAGTTCTATTCCCTATGCTTCGGCAGTAGGGTCGATCATGTATGCTATGTTATGTACCAGGCTTGATGTAGCTTATGCCTTGGGTATGGTAAGTAGATTTCGGGCAGATCCCGGAGAGGATCATTGGAAAATTGTGAAAAACATTCTCAAATACTTGAGAAGGACTAGAGATGTTTTTCTGATTTATGGAGGATCAGAATTGAAACTAGAAGGCTATTCAGATTCTAGCTTTCAATCTGATCCAGATGATAGCAAGTCAATCTCTGGATATATCTTCACTTTGAATGGTAGAGCTGTGAGTTGGAAAAGTTCCAAACAGCAAACTGTAGCTGACTCAACTACTGAGGCAGAATACATAGCTGTTAGTGAAGCTGCTAAGGAAGCAGTCTGGATGAAGAAGTTCATCACAGAGCTGGGTGTAGTTCCTGAGATTGTCGGACCAGTCCCAGTTTATTGCGATAACACTGGAGCTGTTGCACAGGCTAAGGAACCAAGGTCTCATCATAGATCCAAGCACATTTTGAGACGCTTCCACCTTGTTCGAGAGATAATCGAAAGACAAGACGTCAAGATTGAACGAGTAGACATAAAGAACAATATAGCAGACATCTTGGATATAGCGTGATAGGTATTCTTCTATATCAAAATTATATTTTCTACATTATTTGGTTATACTATTAAGGCGATCTTGGCTTATTAGGGTTTTATATAATGGGATTTATAAGAAAATTTTATAATCCCGTATCTTCCGCTGCGCCCTAGGGCACTGGGAAATCCAACAAAAACATCCATTGATGGTTCAATCTACTACAACTTTGCTTATGTAATTTTTGCAATTCCTCAATTAATAGGTTTTAAGGTCTTCATTATGTAGTTTTCGACTGTTACTTCCTGATAAGCCAAAGTCTCTTATTCTAGTTCTTCTTGCATCTAGTACTTCCATACATAGGTTGTCACGCCCCCACCTGCACGGGGCACGTGAGGCACCCAGTGCCCACGTGGGGGCCACATGAGGAGGGACCGCGGGGCTCTCCTGCCAGATATTGTCCGGTTCCGGAGCTTCACGCAAGCATCCTTCACCCCTCTCCGGTTTTGTTTTCCTCCCAAAACACATCTGCAGGATTAGGACACACCCGCCTCATATGCCCAGACTCTAGAACGAGTCTTTCCGATGTGGGACTATTGGGCCTCACACCCTTTCCACCATCGAACAAGAGCTGTCCTCGGCTCTGATACCAAATGTCACGCCCCCACCTCCGCGGGGCACGTGAGGCACCCAGTGCCCACGTGGGGACCACATGAGGAGGGACCGCGGGGCTCCCTTGCCAGATATTGTCCGATTCCGGAGCTTCACGCAAGCGTCCTTCACCCCTCCCCGATTTTGTTTTCCTCCCAAAACGCGTCTGCAGGATTAGGAGACACCCGCCTCATATGCTCAGGCTCTAGAACGAGTCTTTCCGATGTGGGACTATTGGGCCTCACACCATTATGTGAGGATCCGTGCGGGCGTGTGTTTAGTCCCATATCGGTTATTCGCTGGGTAGATCTTGGGTACTTATACAGGATCAAGAAACCCAAATAATAACTTCCGGCTAGCCATTTTGGGTGAGATCCTAGGTTGTTACAAATGGTATCAGAGCGGATCCGGCCCATAACCTATGTGGACTAGGGAACACTGCAGCACGGATCTATTGGGGCTGACCACAGGCCAATCGTGGTGTTTGTGATTAGATTTGAATATATATGAACCCTTAGCCTGACGAGGACGTCAGGGCTTGAACGGAAGGAATATGTGAGGATCCGTGCGGGCGTGTGTTTAGTCCCATATCGGTTATTCGCTGGGTAGATCTTAGGTACTTATACAGGATCAAGGAACCCAAATAATAACTTCTGGCTAGCCATTTTGGGTGAGATTATGGGTTGTTACATAGGTTATAAATTTTGATTCATCCATTATAAGGATAGGCATGACTGTCTTCAATATAGGACTAACTAGAATATATTGTGGCTTTGTGAATTGGCTTCGATTACGGAAATAAGTCTTTTAAACCATCTTGCCTATTAAAGCTGAAGATGCTATACACCCCTCCAAAGTGGCCTCTGTATAGCGGTCACTTTCTATATAGTTGCTTCCTTTGCTTTCTTTGATAGTGACAATATGATATCTACACAGTTGTCCCACAGGAAACAACATGATGATAATTATGTAGGGTTACGTCAGAGATAATATGATGATGACTATGCAATCTCCCACCAGACATGCCAGAAAATTTATTGCTGCCTTTTTTATCCCATTCCAAGCAAACTAGGGAACTCAAGATCCTTGGAGAGCTCAATTGATTGAGATAGAGGATGACCCATTAAGCTAGATTGGGGGAGGTTTGGATGCATGCGCCAGCATGCCACTGACATTAGGGTAGCTGGAAAGATGTGGGTCAAATGGAGGATAGTTAGTAGCGTGGGTCGAGATGTCTTGACCTTCAAGAGCTTTTGCCATCGTCATACCAACATTCAAAGGAGAGAGAAATGAATGGGGGCATAGCTCTTGTAACAACCCAGGATCTCACCCAAAATGGCTAGCCAGAAGGTATTATTTGGATTTCTTGATCCTGTATAAGTACCCAAGATCTACCCGCACGGATACTCACATACTCCCCCCGTTCAAGCCCTGGCGTCCTCGTCAGGCTAAGGGTTCATATCTATTCAAATCTAATCACAAACACCATGATTGGTCCGTGGTCAGCCCCAATAGATCTGTGCTGCAGTGTCCCCTAATCCACATAGGTTATGGGCCGGGTCCGCTCTGATACCATTAATAACAACCCAGGATCTCACCCAAAATGGCTAGCCGGAATGTATTATTTAGGTTCCTTGATCCTGTATAAGTACCCAAGATCTACCCAGCGAATAACCGATGTGGGACTAAACACACGCCCGCACGGATCCTCACAGCTCTTGACTATGGCAGAAAGGTATAATGTTGGGCTACAGTAAGGATGTTGCACTAGACTATGTGGTAAGGATGTATCGTTGGGTTATGGTACAAAACTAAAGTATTTCTACTTCTAGGATAAATGACTTAGATAAAGGTAAAAATAAAGATAAACTGATTGGATTGATTGTCAAATAATCTTTTACAAAATACAGTTGCACTGACTTGTACTATGTCTAGTCTCCACTCTTGGTAGTTTTAGTAACTGCCATCAACTATCTTTCCCCTATGCACAAGCACGATCTTTTGCAACTACCGGACTAATAGTCATATGTTATTGGTCTTTAACTCATTATGGTGTAGCTTGTGTTGACCATCTCCCCTTATTCAGCCTGCAACTCTGCAAGAGAATCCTTTATTCTTAGAAATTTGAATTGGTAAGATCACCTAAGTCTTCTACCAGCCATGTTTTACATCCAAAACTTAATCTTTGGTCTACTTCTCCACAACATGGCCAAATTCAATCTATTCAGCCTGGATCCTCACCCTTAATATGATTTCATATCTAAATTATATTTAGGCTTAGCAGGAGTCACATGATTCTTGCCTATTTTGATTCATTCAACTTAATCCACATGGCGCTCGCTCCTAGCCACCAACTAGCTTGTTGAGATGTGGTGCAAACAGTAGGTTAGAGAAATTAAGATTGGCAGAGAGAAAATATGTGTGGCGAATGGATGAGGGTCAACAATAAGGGTTGATCTGGTACTACTAATGATCTATTTGACAGCACCATTAGGGTAGAGAGGGTGATGCTACACAAAACCCCCAAAACCAATGTTAATATCTGACAAATCATAATATCAAAATACTATGATGGCAACAATTTGTCTATTTAATCTAGAAAGCTGCTAGCATATGAAAATTTTCAAAGGAAAATATTATCGGATGGCTGATTGGATTTTATCTTCATAAATAGACTTGAAGTTTGATCATTTCAACAATAGTGACTTGTACAATGTCTTTCTCCAAAGCTAAAGTAGAGTCAAAGTCATCTTATGGCTTAGGCTCATAATGTGAACCTTCTAACAATGAATTCATCATTCCGACACTATCAATGTTCTATAAAAATTTGATAAGAAATCACCTTTCAAATGTTAACTTAGTGCATATGTGTCATAGATTACCCTTCAACATCAAGTTAATTTTCTAATATATGTTAAATGACATGAATAAAAATCCATATAAGGAGGATATGGCCAATTTAGGGAAGAGTTATCATACTGAATGTTACTAATGAATTTGTAGAAATAACAAATTTCATTGTGGATAATTTAATCAAGAATAAATTTGACTAGTTTTCATTTTTTTTCTTGTTTTTCTTCAATAGGAAAGGTTAAATCAAGTTAGAAATTTTATTTGAAGGATATGGGATCGACCCATCAGGGTATTATACAATAGAAGAATGCTAGAAGCATGTATAGGATCGTTGTTTTTCAATAAAACACCGAAATAAGTAGATTGCATGCACAATAAGTGAGATGCATGCCTGTAAAGATGATAGAATAGAAAGAGGTTAAAGAAGAAGGATATAGGAATATCTAGATACCATATAGAATATTCGCACCTTGCACCTAGCTGCATGCTCTCAAAGAGTTACTCGATAGTCCCATTCTCATCTAAATCTTCTCTTCTTCCTTCTCTCCTAGTCTCTCAATTTTTGTTTGGCACACTAGGGTTATTGCACCTCTACTAGGACACCCCTAGTTGTGGCCCTTACTTTTTCTAACCCTTCTAGAACCTTAAACCTCATGCTTCCTCCTTCTTATATGTAATAGAGAAGTTGCCTTGGTGAGGAAGCCCTATAACTCATGCCATTGCCCAAGGAAACCCTAGACATGCGTAGTGGCTACTAGGCACAAGCCCTAGTTCTTGGTAGACACCTAGGAAAACCTAGGCTTGGCTAACCATCCTAGGGTTTCTCGAAGTAGTTGGAAACCTAGGCTTACCTCTAGGAGTTGACTACACTAGTAAACCCTAAAGTAGGGTGAGTCTAGGTCCTATCCAAAATACTAGTCTAATGTGTTCCTTGCGCCAATCTATACAAGCCGATCCCTCTACTAAGGGTCTGATTTTTACTTGCTCAAGAAGACTAAGCTTGAGTTTGGCAAGATATGAAGAGAGACTGACAAGGTCAAGGAAGGTGGACAAGTTTGGGACTCTAAGGTTAACTTTATTCACTAATCTGCAATATCTCATATTATTGGATGAATGTGCACATCACAATAATGCAAGGTGGAGCAACCTCCATATGCATAAAGAAATATATTATAGTAGAGTATGCCCTAAAAGCCATTTGGATGTAATTGTGAATATTTATTGGATTAATGCTGGATTTTTTTTCTTTACATGATCACAAGGTATGTGTCACACACAAACCATAGAACTAGCAAAAGGCCTAAAATACTATAGAGGTTTATTGAAGTGGATAGAATCCATGAGGAGGATTGGATAGATCCAGGTACTCAAAATTTGCTTAATTTTTTTGGTGAGGCTGGGATTGCATCTATAAAGCTGCTGCAATGGATAGTGATAGCATAATTTTTCTCCGGCCAAAACTATGTTGACCATGACACCCTAGACTTTATCATTGACAGGGAACACTTTGTTTTACTGAATTCAAATATGAGTGAAGGTCAGGATATCAAACATGGAAACCATCATACAAGCTTAGAGCCTAGGCAATAACTAGAAAATTTTTTGAAAATACTAATTTTACAAATTAGAATAGAGGCATGGTCAGACATATAAGTTTATAGCCCAAGCAATAACTTAAAAGGATTTTGAAAATACTTATTTTACAAATTATTATTATTTTTAAAAGAAGTTTCTTGTCAAGAATTTTTATAAAAAGATGTCTAAGGTGATTCAGGGTTTAATGTGCATGATATAGTATGTTGAAAGTCCTAACAGTGCCATACTCAGTGGTCATATGAGGACACTAGAATGATTGAGAATTGAAGTGTAGGACATGGCTTGGGCAAGAATAGATAGACCAACTAGTTTTTCCTACTCATTAAGAGGTCCAATAATATGCTATTGACTGCATATCTCCATGCTAGACCACATTGCTAATGTGTGACAAAAATGGACTTCAAGAAGTTGGTCTTTAGTGAGTGTCAACCTAAGTTAATTTATCTTAGTAATGCATCTAGCATGTGCCATTTATCTTCAGATTAGTTAGAATAAGATTTTAGTTGAGGATTCCCTTACTAATTGATTAAAAATATTCTAAAATGGATCGAAGAAGAGGTTGGGCTAGAAAATTAGCCTAGGTACTAGGATTGGGCTAGGGTAGGTCAAGCAAGACCTGTCCCATGCTAATCAACACCATTTGGGTAGGACCCAAGTAGGAATTAGTCAACTAGGACTAACACCCTGCTTAATTAAGCATCCCTAGTGGTGCCTTTCTTTTAGGAGGCTTCTTCTAGAGAGGGGATGACCCATCGTAAACGGGTGGACACCTCCTTTTTCTTTCATAACTGGAAGTCTAGATATGACTCAGGAGTTGGGACAGACAAAATAAGGATGCCATCCCCTCATCCTTATCCTTCTCTTTGTTAAGTCTGAGTAGGACTTTAAGAGGAGGACATTTCGCTCCTCTAATAATGGAGAGGGTGTCATTTTTTCCTTGGTTTGCACATCCCGCTCAGAAAGAGAGCCCATGCTAGTGAGAATAGAAAGAGAGTGGCATAGAAGCTGGGGATTCATTTTCAATGAGAAGAGAGAGATAGAGATAAAGATAGAGGAGGAAAGCTCGAGAGATAAGTTTTTTCTAGAAGTGCATCCTCTTGGCTATTGTTCTTGAAGACACAAAGTCTAATAAAGCTCTGGAGGATAAGGATGTCAACTAAAGTGGTTATGCATGACAATTCTTAGAGTGTCATGTACTTTACCAGCCATATCATCTTCTAGGATCACAAAGATCAACTTGTAAATCACCATCATGGGAAAGCATAATTTGTTTTAACCCTTATGGATGCTTCTTTATGCGATAATATCTTGAATAACAGCTCTAATTTTTCACTACAAGTACTTTGATGTTCCTTAAGATTCCATCACTTTGGGAACCACACAAAGTATACCCACCTAGAAAACCATCCAAGAATTGTTTGGTAGTCTCCATCTTATCTAAATCATCCTCTTTTTTTTGTGTCTCCCTATCTCTCTCTTTTTCTAGGAGGCACACTAGGATTACTATGCCTCTACTAGAGCTAGCTATGACTCTCTTTTTTTCTCCACCTTGTTGACATCAAAAACCTTATGGGCACCTAGGGTTTTTAGAAGTAGTTGACCACCCTAGGTTCCCGGCCACCCAAGGGTTTCAAGAAGTAGTCGGCCACCTAGAGTTGCCACTAGGAGTCGGCTAGACTAGTACACCCTAATATAGGGTGAAAATCGAGGTCCTGGTCCAAAATACTAGCCCAATGTGCTTTTTATGCCAACATGTATGGACTAATCCATATTCTAAGGATTTAATTTTCACCTGCTCAATAAGACTAAGCCTAAGTTTATTAAGAATTCAATAGAGATCCAAGAAGGTCAAGGATGATGGACAAGTTTTGGACTTTGAGGTCAACTTGGCTTTCTAAACTATCATATCTCGGATAGGTGTATCATAATCACAATAAAACAAGGTGGACCAACCTCCTTTTTACACCATATCTAGATTGATCGTGATTTATAGACCGATTATAGAAGGCCTCAGAAGGTCACCTACTATTGTAAATGGTATAATAGATGGATTTAGAATATGAATACTTGTTACTCTCTGCAATGCCATATAGAAAGCGATTATGGATGGGAGGCTCCAATTCTCAGAGAATGATAAAGGAGTAATATTGGTCTATGGTGGTTCATTTCTTGAGATACACATCAACATGACTTCAATTGAATTGTCCAAAATTTCTCTGTTAGACCAAAAAGATGATTGGGAAGGTCCGCATGAGCAAGCTGATAAAAGAAAAGTTTTGGTGATGCTCATGCTAGGTTTGAGGCCTAGAGAGAAATTTAAGTTTGAAGATCTAAGAAACTAAAATCTTCTCCATGTCAAGACCACTTGTAACATTTGCCGGAAGATTGCATGGTTTGGTTTTGTTTACACCACATCTTGATAATCTAGCTGGCGGCTAGATGTGTCACATGGACCAAGTTCAATAGAATCAAAGTAGGTAAGGATTACAGGACTCTTGCTGATATTGGGTATGTAGAAATCAGTTGTGAAGTCACACTAAGGGTGGAGACTCAAGATGAATAGATAGAATTCATCCATGATGTGGATAAGTAAACTAAAAGATTAAGTATTGGTTGTGAAAGGCAGTAGAAGATCGAGACAATTATATAATATAGACTGAATGAGGGAAGACGACCAACACAAGCTACATTAGGATAAGTGAAAGGCCAATAAGGCATGCCTATCGATCTAGTAGTTACAAAATGATCGTGCTTGCATACATAGTGGGGAAACGGTTGACAACAGTTACTAGGACCACTAAAAGTGGAGATCAAATGTGGAATCAACCATCGAAGTGGCTAGTTATAGTGTTTATTACGAACAATTGTTATATACTAGTATAAATAGTGAAATTATACTCTATATAAGGATCCTTCGATAATCTTCCAATTAATTTATCTTTATATTTACCTTAGTCTTTTATTCTAGGAGTAGCCGTAACATACATTATCTATCATAACTCAATGTTACACTCTTATAGTAACCTAGTGCTTTATCCCTCTATTATAGCCCAGCGCTACACTCTTCTATCGTAGCCTAGCGTAACACCCCTCTATCGTAGCCTAACGTAACACTCCTCTATCATAGCCTAGTGCTACATCCTTCTATCATAGCCTATTTCTACACCCCTATCCATATTTATCTCCATCGAATGATAGTATGATGGTGGCAAAAGCCTTCAAAGATTAAGGCATTTGGACTCATACTACTCTCTATCGTCCCTTTGACCTAGAATTTTCTGACTAGCCGTACGCTAGTGGCATGCCCACATCCAGGCCCCACCTAAGCAATATTAGTGGTGCACCCTTTGCCCTAACCAATTGAGACATCAAGGATCCCAAGTTTTCTGACTCACCTAGAACGGAATGGAAAGGGCAGCAATAGGTTTCACCATTGATAACCTAATTGAGTTCCAGGAATATTTTTAGAGAGAGTCTAGCAAGTGTTATTTTCAAGATGAGCCAAAGGAGGAAATTAATTTTCCCAAATTGATCTACTTGCGTAGATTGGGAGACCTATAAAATGTAGGAGAATGCAAGATGATAAATGCTGGCAAACAAGAGACAAGTTCTGGAGGTTGAGGATGATCTTTACTCTAGCAACTAAAAAAATATTTTCGCCATCTTATGGTCATCATCTACCATCATCCTATTTCCTTTATCGTGCAATCTGAGGTGTTCTCAAACGGCGAAGCCTTACATATAAATAAAGTCCTCCCAATCTCTTCCTTTGTTTCGATAATTATGGGAAGAATAAATTGGAATCTTAGTTCTCTTTTCATTGACTAATCAATTGATTAAGTCACCTACATTATTCTTACAGATCTTAGGTATCTAATATCGAATACACGTCATATTCTATTAAAAACTACACATAAACATACATGAATAAAATAGAAGAATTTTATCAATACCTCAAAGGGATTGATAAGAGGGATTTCTTTTTCTTGATAAGAGGGGTAAACAATGGGTTGTGATTTTGGTAGTTATTTGCTTTTCAAAACCTAATTTCTTTGTTGCCTCTGCCTTAGCAGTGCATCATAGTTTAATAAGCCCTAAAATTCTAAACTCCTAATGATGCATTTGGTTGAAATTTAATGTACCTCGCATATGTTTCTCAAAAAAATTAAGAATAGGATGGAATAATCCCCAATTGATAATCTATACCCACCCCACCTGTTGAGGAATGATGCCAACCCCAGTGGAACCCAGTCTCCCTGCCGCTGGGACAAGTAGTGATACCATCTGAGCAAGCTCTTGCATAGTTTTTTTTTTTCAATTCCCCAACAAAAGGAACTCATAGTTCCAGCCTTCATGATAGAAACCTGAATTCTAGCTAGAATAAGGCCACAATAAGTGTTATTCCAGTCAAAAGTGTATGGTTCTGAGCTAATAATTTGAATATGGTTGAAGTGGCATTATACCAAGGATTCTCAATTTGGGGAAGAGTTCGATTTGAAATGACAGAAGGTGAAAACTTCCTCTTCTCCTTTTCTCTAAAAAGAGATTGAGGAAAATAAGATTACTAATTAGATCTAAAGATTAGAAGATAAAGTTAATGTACATAGTGCAGATAAAATTGCAAATATAGTGGATTATAAATAAAACCACTTTGAATGCACTCATAGTCATAGATAAAATTACTAGCAAATAAAAAGAAAGCCCTCTATACTGTCATTCAGTCCTAATGGGAAGAAATATGTTATGGATGCCTAACCAAAAGAATGATGAACCCATCAAGCCTTCATCTCATTGGACTATCTGTACTATGTTGAACAAGTGGTGGTCAACTTTTGTTTTATTTTTTTTTTATATGGAATATTAATTGGTGTATGTATGGACAAATTGTAATTTTCTTTGGAATCTGGTGCTCCCTGTATCCCACTTTCCTTGGTTGTCTTTGGTGAGGACCACACTAGAAACCAGAGAGAATAATGTGAGAAAGATTAGGGGAGGATCTACACAATTGCTTACCTTTGCAGAACAATTGATTAACTAAGATTAACTAATGGGACAAGGCACTGATACCAACAAATTGAAGTTTTGGGAAGAGAACCGGCCTTGTGATTTCCAGTCCATGGTCCAAAAGAATGGATGGTGTGCATGATTTACTATTCTTTTTGTTTTGTTGGAATGGCAGCCATCTCTTTGGCATTTGTACTTGTTAAAATGCTGACTAGAATCTAAGATAGACCGAGTAACCTAGGAAAAGTAGGCATTTTTATACTTTACACTCCTCCCTTGCCCACTCTGGCCTTTTTAAAATGCTCTCTTTGATTCTCTCTCAGAAAAAAGAAAAAAAAAGTTCTCTTTGGTGGTTGTGGAAAGTATCCTTGTAAGCAGATGTGCATTATCTGAGCCAAGTGACGAGTTGAAAGATGCTGATCTTTGGACAGTTTATTGAGAGAAAGATTGCCATGTTGCAGTAATTTAGATGAACTATAGTGGGCACTTTAGCTCTTAATGAAGTTGGCAGAGCTAGACTCTTCATAAGGAACGGGAGAAAAAAAAGATGGACACTTCAATTCAGATAGGAAACTTCAAGGATTGTTTTGAAATATTATGGCTCATTTATTTCATCCTGGATGTTCTAATTGACCATAAAAATCAAGAAAACAGTATAAAAATTTGGGATCGAGAAAACGACCACCATTTTATTGAACCAATAGTATGTGCTCTTGGCTTTCTACATTTCCTTAGGAATATGTTGAGATAATCATCAAATATAGAAGATCAGCGAATATGTTAAACTGAAAACAAAGAAATTCCTTCAAACAATCTAATGGAAAAAAAATTGATTGGATAAACATCTCATCTTAGGCATTTTTAGCCATGTGCTTAAAACCTAGTTTCAAATAGGTTTGAAAAGCCTTGGAGAAAGGGTCCTCACTTAACTATGAGCAATGGTAACAAGTGGGCGACTCTCCAAACAGCCTAAAGAGATAAGGGTCTAGCCACCCTTGCCAAGGTCTAGCCTAAACAACCTAAACAAAACAAGAGTTTTGTTTCCAAAAATCCAAGATGAAAAGTGAAGTACACTGAACAAGATATATAATGAAACCTTTTTGTTTTCTAAACTGTATGTGAAATCCTTAGAGCTTTTGATATCAAAACTTTATTATTTTTTGAAAAAGAGTGAAAAAAAAGCAAGGAATAGTAGAAGTTCCGGGCAAATCCTATCTTTAGTCCAACCACCATGTGCTATTTCCCAAATTTGTAGAGAAACAAAAGCATAGATTAACGGTGCCAAACAAGCCCTTAATTTTTTCAGTATTATTCTTTTACCATTGGTTTGTTTGCCTCTCATAATCACCTCCATTCTCTAAGTGAATAAGGGGAGAGAGAGAGAGAGAGAATAATTTTGATGGGGGAGTTGTAGCTAGTTTACATATACACTCTGTAACAATCTAGGACCTCACATACTCTCCTCGTTCAAGCCCTGACGTTCTCATCAGGTTAAGGGTTCAAATCCATTTAAATCTAATCACAAATACCACGATCGGCCTCTGGTCAGTCCCAATGGATTCGTGCTGCAGTGTCCCATAATCCACATAGCTTATAGGCTGAATTTACTCTAATACCATTTGTAACAACCCAGGATCTTACCCAAAATGGCTAGCCAGAAGGTATTATTTGAGTTATTTGATCCTGTATAAGTACCCAAGATCTATCCAGCGAATAACTGATGTGGGACTAAACATACATCCGCACGGGTCCTCACACACTCATAGGCAAATAGATTGTCCTAAGGACTACAACGTCTATAACACTGCTTTTGCAAGCCACATGTGATGTATTTTAGGACACAAAGGAGTGTGACGCAGAACATTACTAATTGGATGTCTGAGGCCAATTCAAAGTACTTGAATTTCCAAGGGCCTGCGGGATGCTTGACTAAATACCCATGGGATACTTCTTCACAGGGTTAAAGGGATATAAGTTTTCTGAAAAAGAAGTTCTGAGAGAGTGCGAAAGGTTTCCAATCAGCTTCATTCTAAAATATGAACATAATAAAAACCAAATGAGAGATGATGTAACTTATCCCTGAAGAATAGGATCCGCATCTCCACCGATTTATCATTTATTTATTTTTTACTATCATGATTTCTAAATGCCCTCACCATGCCACCATATATTATTTCTAAATTATGTGTTCAAGCATCCAAGAAGGCCCTTAATGTGATTGTCCTTCGTCATGCCCACTTCTAGTCTCTCATAGTATTTCTATTTAAAAGAATGAACAATGCATCTGATTCAACGGTCAGAATCCAGCTTAATTAACTATTTCCCCCGATTTTTGTTACCAACACTTCCATAACATTAAGGTGATATAATAGGCCCCATTTACCTTTGTTCCATTACTTGTGGTTATATAACAAATAAAAGCTTGTTGTTTGTCTGATTCAACCTTTAACTATATTTTTCATATATCCATTGACAATTATAAGATACACAATGATGGAAAACAGTTGTAATTCAAACATATTTGACCATGTTCCTATTCATAGAATGTATTATTTATTAAATTGATATTAAGTTTATCATGCACCGAACCCAACATTTGGGTCAGACACATGACATGACCGTACACTCCTTAAGGTAAGGCCCTAGAGAATATGCTTGGCCTGAAAAATTCATCACAACCTCAAAATTTCTGAACAATAATAATCTAAATTCATAATGAACAACAAAACTAGTCAAATTACAAAATTTAATCATCCCACTAGTATGAGTGATGCCTATCTATTTATCCCTTTTCCATATGATCTCAACCATAGCCAAGCAACCATATCCAAATATTAAGCCACTTGCAACTTTGAAAAGAAAAAGAGAAAGGGAGCTGTGAGCTTTACAACCTAGTAAAAATATCAAACCGTTATACTATAAGTAATAAAAAATAATTAATTAGTAATACCAGATAAAAGGAATATCGGATCAATATTCGGAAAGCTCATACAAATAACATATATATATATATATATATATATATATATATATATATATATATATATATATATATATATATATATATATATATATATATATATATATCAGATGTAACCAATTGTTCAACAATAATTTCTTATATCATTTCATCCGTTTCTCATTTACTTAATTTTCATATTTTTTATTGATTAACTTCCGGCTTTGGACTAACCTTGTCATGGGATAGTGCCCATGAGTTAACACATGGGGAATTGGGGATAGCCTTCAACGGCTTAAGCATTGTATAGACCATGGGTTAACGCATGAGGATAGCTTCTACATGCTTATGCATAGGATAGCCTCCACGAGTTTAAACATGGCACAATGCCCATGGGCTAACGCATGGGATAACCTCCACAGGCTTACACGTAAAATTTTGTCAATCCCGAACCATGCATCATAAGTAATAAGAAAATAATTAATTAGCAATACTAGAAAAAATAAATATTATATCAATACTCGAAAAGCTCATACAAACAACATGTGCATAACTTCTCATTATCATCTTTTCAAATAAGCATATATATATATATATATATATATATATATATATATAAGCTTCTTTAAAAAGATAATAACAAGAACTTATGTGCATATTAATTGTATGAGTTTTCTGAGTATTGATATGATATTCATTTTGTTTTGTATTGCTAATTGATTTTTTTTATTACTTATGGTGTAGTGGTTCGAAATTCTTACTAGGCTGTAAAGCTCACAATCCTCTTTTTCTTTTTCTTTTTAGAGTTGTAGATTGTAAGTAGCTTAATACCTGGTTATGGTTGTTTGGCTATGATTAAGATCATATGGGAAAGAAATGAATAGATAGAGCATCACTAATACTGGTTGGATGATTTACTTTTGTAATTAGACTAGCTTTGTTATTTGGTATAAATATAATTGAGATCATCATTGTTTAGTGATATTGAGGTTGTGATAAATTTTCAAGCTTTGCATATTCTCTAGGGTTCTGCCCTAGGGAGTGTGCGGCTGTGCCACGTGGCCGACCCGAGTGATAGGTTTGGGGCATGACAAAATTTCTTTTTGATAACCAGTGAAAAGGTTCAGTAACCGTCATAATATTGTTAAATAACAGCCAAACTATAGAATAACAACTAAACAAGAGTTCTCCAAACCATTAAAGACTATATTGCATTAAGAATACCATTAATGTTTTGAACCCGCGCCCTCCCGGACCAGAGTAAAACTAGCATCTTAGATCACTAGGAACAAAAAAAAAAGAGTGCCAGATCTAATTGGTAGGTATATAGAAGAACGCAAAACTCATGCATTCCAACTAAACTTTCAGTGGGATCCAGTTGACAAGGTCTCATGCAGCACCTAACTCGCAGCTGAGGTGTCATGTCATCAATCTTCTACGTGCTCACATCCCTTAATTCACATCTCAATCACTACCTAACGAATTTTATTATAGATCTGGAATGGAATGGAAGATATGTATGAAATAAAAACTAACAATTATTTTGGTAGATGGATAGTCAATTCCATGGAGATTGATTGGCCGACAAACATAAATTTAGATCAATTCTTTGACTTTGTACAAGGAATTGTTCGGCAATAATGATGCAATTGAAGTTGAAGATTATCCCACCGTCATTTAGACTACATAGCCATTGGAAAGTCTAGTGGTAGGAAACTTATCCCACCAACGGTAGCTTTGTTTTTAAAATTCCACACACGGGTAAGCTTGTAAAGAAGGAAGCATTGGGCGTTGCGTTCGGCCAAACACATTTTCTCCGTTATTTGCCAGGTCTCAGGAGGGGAAGCTGACCTACTTTGTCCCACTTTGGCTAAGAAGCGTACGACGAGAGGCATGGTCCAGGTGTTCACCTATCTATGCAGCTAAAAATCTGGCTTAGGGACAGTGTGGCCGAGTTGGAGGCAGGCAAAGCCAGTTTGGCACGGACGGATGCAATTTTGTTATGGTCCAGGAGTTGTCCCACGGGAAACGAGGGAATTATCAGGGTGCTTAATTACTAAATTGGTCTCTAAGGTTTGGGCTAAAAGTTATTTGGGTCCTTGAACTTTCAAAAGTCGTAATGTGATCCCTGATGTTACAAGAATGATTCGTTGTTCATCAAATGAAACTGCACAGGTGGATTGTTTTTTATGATGTGGCAAGAAGTGGTGCCAGAGGGTTGTCGGGCAGAAGCCTGAGGAATTTAGGATTTTTAGGGTTCGTATGTATACATGGGCATCGGGCCGTGCCGGGCCGGCCCGGCCCAGGCCCACCGGGCCACAGAATAAACGGGCCGTGCCTGGCCCGGCCCGCTTAGCCTAAAACCTAAGCCCGGCTCGGCCCTAGGCCCGTGAGGTGGCGGGTCGTGCCAGGCACGGCCCATCACGGGCTGCCAGACGGGACGTGCCAGGCACGGCCCGTAACGGGTCCAAACGGGCCGTGCCTGGCACGGCCCGTCTGGCAGAAAAAATCTGCCCGTTACGGGCCGTGCCTGGCACGAGATGGGCTGTGCCTGGCATGGCCCGTTTGGACCTGTTACGGGCCGTGCCTGGCACGACCCATCTGGCAGGGGGAAGAAAATAGCCGTTTCCAAACGGCTATTTTTTGGTTTTTTCCCAAAATACCCCTCCCAACAGTCCAAAAACGGCTAATTTGAGGGTATTTTGGGAAAAAAATATTTGGAGTCCTATAAATACCCCTTTCCTCCCTCATTCTCACCACACCAAACCAACTATTCTCTCCTTCTCTACTACTACTATTTCTCTCTTCTAAAGTGCTCTTCTAGCAATTTAATTTTTAGTTTGCATTTAGCAAGTGTTCAAGTGCTACACAAGAGGAGGTTCTTGTTGAGAATAGAATGTCACTCCTGTTGAGAGCACAAGAGGAAGCTCAGAAATCTCGGCTCTACCTCTGCCCTCTGACCCTCTACTCAATTCCTCCTTGTGGTTAGTTTTTATTTTTTGCATTCATCAATTTAGATATGTCATCCTTTGAGGAAAGTCATTTTGGCATTCCTCCTGTTTTTGAGGGAGAAGAAACTAATCCTCAACCCCATGTTCCTAGTTCCTCTAGAACTAGTGAATCGAGTGAAGATCAAACCTCTTTTCGTAAGAGGATTAGTACTGTATGGAATGAATTTGATAGAATTATGGTTGATGGAGTCTGGAAAGCAAAATATAAAAAATGTGCCAAACTTTATAGTTGTAGTAGTAGTGGGGGAACAGGCCATTTAAAAAGACATCAAGAGAGTCATAGGATACATGATTCTCATGCTCAAAGTACCCTTAATATACAAGGGGGATCACTTGTAGGTAATTTTGCATATAATCATGAAAATCAAAGAAAAGCACTTGTAAAATGGATAGTTAAGGATGAATTACCTTTTAGTTTATGTGAATTTTTTAATTTTGAAGAATATGTTCAATTAAACCTACAACCTGCTTACAAAAGAACTAGTAGGCGTACATTTAGAAGAGTAGCTATGACTAACTTTTTAGCAATGAGACAAAGTTTAATTGAAACACTCTCTACTTTAAATGTAAAAATTTCATTAACTTCTGATATTTGGTCAGCATATGTAGGTAGTAATTATTTTATTGCCATTACTGCTCATTATATTGATAATGATTGGCAATTAAATAAACGTATTCTTACTTTTCGTGCTTTTGATTTTCCACATTCTGGGCAACAAATTTCAAATGCCATTTATCAAACTGCATGTTCATATAATATTAATGATAAAATTATGTCTATTACTATTGATAATGCATCTAATAATAATTCTGCTGTTACATTATTAAAGGACTCATTGCATCCCATGTTAAATGAAAATTTATTGCATATTAGATGTGCATGTCATATCTTAAATCTTTCTGTTCAAGCTGGCATGGGCATAATTCAAGATGTGATTTCAAAAATTAGAAATGCAGTTTCTTTTATTCATGCTTCAAGATCAAGACTTCAAGAATTTAAGAAACTATGTATAAATCATGGTAAACGTTTTAAAAATTTTAAACTTGATGTAATTACTCGTTGGAACTCAACATATAGCATGATACATGATGCATACCCATATAAAAACTTATTAAGTGCATATATTAATGATCGTGGATTAGGCTTTACATTGACTGAAACTGATTGGAATAAAGGAAAAATTTTGGAAGATTTTTTGCTTAGTTTTTATAATGCTACTAATGTTCTTTCTGGTATTTATTATCCAACTTTATGTTCATTTTTACAACAAGCATATATAATTAGTCAAAAATTTGCAGAACATAGATTTGATGATGTTTTAATGCCTATTATTGAACAAATGAAATCTAAATGGAATGAGTATTGGGACAAGATATGTCCTATGCATAACTTAGCTGTTGTATTTGATCCAAGAGTTAAATTGAATGGCGTGCTAATTTTACTTGATGCATACTGTGAAAATATGATTCAAGATCCTGAACCTGCTAAAATTGAGGTAAAACAACTTCTTTATGATATTTATGCTATATATGATGAAAAAATTCGTGGATCTAGATTCTCCGTACAAAGCTCTATTTCTTCTTCTAGTAGTTCTCGTTCGTCATCTATTTTTTCATTCATTGCACAGAAAACACACACACATACTTCAAGTTCATCTTCATCTTCTTCATCTTTAAGTAGTGAACTAGAATTTTATTTACGAAATGATCTTCAGTCCGCATATGATGAAAATCAAATAGAGAGTCTCGATGTATTATCTTGGTGGAAGAGTGTTAAAAATCAATATCCTGTTATATCTGCAATTGCACGCGATATTTTAGCTGTGCCGATGTCCACAGTAGCATCGGAATCCGCTTTTAGTGCAGATCGGCGTGTTCTTGACAAAAAGAGAAGTAGGATGACTGGCGAAACGGTTGAGATGCTTCTCTGCTTCAAAGATGGGTTGGATACTAAGGCGAGACTTCAAGATAAAGATGGACATAATACAACATCCTCTAATGATGATGATACAAACACTACTGAATAGTGAATACTGAATCACTGATGATTAGTAAGATTTCTTAATTTTTTATAATTGTACATTTTTATTTTTTTAATTGTTAAAGTGAGTCATTTCTATTTTTTCTCCTTTCTTATTGTATTCTGGAGGTCAGACCAAGGTCCAAAGTCCAAACCTCCCTTCATGTACCATTTTGATTTAAATTAATAAACTGGTAGGGGTCTATGCCAAACCCCCCACCATTAAGGTGGCTTTATATTAATAAATTCTTAGTTTTCAATATATATTAATTTATTAAAAAAATTTTATTTTCATTTATTTTAAGGGGGACGGGCCGTGCCTGGCCCGGCCCAGGCCCGGTTCAGGCCCTTATGGGCCGTTCCGGGCTGGCTCGCGTGCCGTGCCGGGCCCAGGCCCTTATGGGCCGTGCCGGGCTGGCCCGCGGGCCGTGCCGGGCTTGGCCCACGGGCCGTGCCAGCCCAGCCCCTTATGGGCCGTGCCGGGCTCGGCCCGCGGGCCAGAAAGTGGTAACCCAGCTCGGCCCCCTTTTATGGGCCGTGCTAGGCACGGCCCGTTACTGTAGCACTGGCACGACCCGCTTCGTGCCGGGCCATGGGCGGCCCGGCCCAGTGCCCATCTTTATTCGTATGTCAGCAAAAACAAAAGGAGAAATCGAAAGAAAAAGAGATTTGACCTTCAATTCCTCGTTCAATCCCTATAATTAAACATCAATTCAACCCTAGATTTATCGTTTCATTACTAATCGAGGAGCTGCGAAGGACCGGTATTTCATTAGGGTTCACGATGGAGTGTCGACAGTAGATTGTCTGGCTAGGACTCGAGATGTGGCCGAAAAGTAAACAAAGGAAGGGATGAGAGAAAGGAGGTTGTATTGCACGATTTCACATCCATGTTGTCAACCATATAGTAAGAGTGATGACTATATTTTATCTAGGGTTAATGCATTTGTGCATAGATTTTTTTTTATTTCTTTTGTTGTTACAATATATATGAAGATGATTACTTTAAACATGTTGATAATTCATACCTGCTTGTTATATTTACCATGTTGAAGATATTTATATTAAAACAAGTGCCCTATTTTATTTGATTCGTACATCTAAAATGAGCTGGCCATGATTTTGTCATGTTTGCGTGTGGGGACATGTTTGTATTTAGGGACTCACCACAAGAATTATTGCCAATTTTAGTTTTAGAAAGAACAGACAAGTGAATCCATTTTCACTAAATAAAGCTGCTTTTGAGCTCCTCCGTCTATCCTTTATCTATCTTCCATCTGTTCTCTATATGACTTTATCGGCCTTGACCCATCGTTCATCTTTCTTCGGCCTATCCTAACATAGCTTATATGGACTATTTTTGATCATATTGTAGTATAGTCATTGTATCTTGAAACACCTTTGAGACTGATTCATCTACCTTACATTGTGTTCAGTCATGGCTATCTTGGTCTTTCAGCTTGCTTATCAACATCATTGTGAAATCTCCTCCTTTAGCTTATCCTTCCATACTTGGTAGAATTTATCCCGGCCAAATTCCATCAAGCTAGGCAAGGATCATATGACTTTCACTTGTTTGACTTCATCCAACTTGGTCTACGAGGGGCCTGCTTATTGCTGCTTTTTTAGGTTTTTGAATTATGATGTTAACACTTACAGCTCGTTGTCGGTATCCGAACATACCCTTAGAGATACACCACCCAAATTTTAAATCAGAACCTCTAATTTCCGGACAAAGGGAAGATGCCCACTAGGACAAATATCAATTCATTTATAGCATTGTAATGATTTTAGAGAGCCATATTCTTTTTTCATAGAGAGATCCACATAAATTTTAAAACAAATGAAATTCTAAAATCTTCTTAGATCCAAAAAAGGTTTTTTAAAAAAAAAGAAAAGGCAATATTTTGTATAATGCGCAGGCTTGGGATTATCTCCACTCACAGGCAACTCTATTATTTTTCACCAGTGAAAAATCAGAAAAATATAAAATTAAGAAAGGCAGAGAATTAAAAACAAGAGCTAATAAATATCAGATTAGACAGGCAATGTCAGCTTAGATTATTTCTAATATAAGGATGACAAGTTGTTTACAGTCTTTATATGAAACTACAAAAAGTTTATCAGTGACTATATTCAATTTGTTTTGCTAACAGACTACATGCAATTAATTGTGTATATTTCTTACTTAAATGTATCACATGTTCGGTTTATATCTTGAATAAGTACTTTGATTACACATCAACGGCTAAATTAAGTTGGCTAGAAATACTTCTGAGTAATCAAAATGCGAATGAAAACAGTAGCTACATAATTTTTTGCCCCTAATAATAGATGGAAATATTGATCCCAATCAAAACCCTCACTTTGCCCCTAAGCTATTCCCTCCATTCTACCAGAGATGGGGTAACTCAGGTCAAGCAATTTCATAAAGTAGAATCTATTAGCCTGCTTGGTGTGGACTGTATGTAAGTTGATCTGGACTTTGGAGTACAAAGAACAACTCTTTGGATGGAAAGGGAGATTCCATTATGGAGTGCAGCTACAGCTTAAAGAGAGAACAAAAAGCATCCACTTAAAACCACCACTTTGATGTACCAAAAAACAAAAAAAAAAAAAAACACCACTTTTAAAAGCAAAAGGGAATTCCACCAATGGTTCCCTCTCAACCGTTATTGAAAAGCCAATATAGAATATCACTCTCAAATGCTAACGTCTGCTTTAACAAAGGCAGCCTCCACTCCTACAGGCCCCAGCAGCGAAGGCATCCTCTATAAAGTGTCAGATCCCCTCAAGCTTTGCCTTCGGCGCCTTTACAATGTGATAGGAGGTACCCTTCTCCTTTCTTGATAGGAACGACTTCTGGACGTAGTGAAATTTGAGGAATCCAGAAAAGAAGTGACGTCTCTTGCTCAGTGCTCGAGATGCCATCTTCAGTCCATGAGGGGCTTTTGAAAGCACAGATGCAAAGAGCTCAGCGAGTGAGCAAGTGAGCTTAGAGCAGCATGGAGTCATGGCCTCTTCATCTCCGCTATCATAGCAGGGTAGGGCCCGAGAGAGGACCCAAACCATCTTGTCTAGATGAGAAGTTGAAGCTAAATTTAGGATACATCAGTCATCTATCCATGGGACTTTCCAATAAAAAAATCTTGACACTATTTTCTGTGTCGCTTACCTGATTTTTTTTTCTATTTATTTATTTATTGAATTTGCATGTATAACTATAATTTGAGGATCCATTTTTTTCCAGCTTATCTCTTTTGTATGCTTTTCTCTAAAAGTTAAGCTCCATGTTTGTCAAAAACATTCATGCGTTTGACTTTCACTACCACACAGACGAGACATTCATGCATTACACCGTCCATTCAGCCAACTGGTGCAGTCACGCACCTATACGGGTGTTAGTGGGAATGGTTCTCAGGAATCAGGGTTGGGTTTCACACTTGTTTTTATGTTTCCTTTTTACCTTTCTCGTCTATTCTCTTGGGCTTCACACCTCTTTCTGCCTCTACGGGAGCTTGACATTGGTTGTTAGCCTCCTCAGAAGGACACTGCGATTTAATTTGCAGTTTTACCACACATGAGCAAACCATTGGAACAGCTAAGGACCATGGCAATATGGGTAATCGGCTATGTTATAGTTATTTTGTTTCTCATAATAAATATTGGATTTGTATTCTATACAAGGGATCCTTCAACAATCCAAATCTATAAATCATATTTTATCTTAGATTTAACCTATTAATAGTTTCTACATTTAGAAGTAGTTGTAACTTAGATTTCTACCACGGTAATTAGGGCTACACCCCCACCATAGTATATAGTGCTACACTCCTTATCCTTATCAAGATCCATCCCCTTTGAATGACGGTATGATGGTAGTAAAAAGTTTTTGAAGATTAAGGCACCTAGACCCATGCTACTTTCTATCCTCCCTTCGATTCTCATCGTTCTCTTTTTAGTTGATCTAACACAGGTTGCATGCCCGCATATCTGACCCTTGAGTCAATTGGCTTGTCACCACTCTTTTTTGATAATAACCCATACGAGATTCTGCCAATATGTTTCCCAACATGTTCGAATGGGATAGAAAGAGTACCAACAAGCTTTGTGGCACTCCAGTGGGACCTTACATAGTCATCATCACGCTACAATCATATCATACAAAAGGAGATCAAGGAAGTACCTGCAGAGAAAATAGCCATTGTGTTAAGGCAACCATTGGGGCAATATTTAGCATCTTCGATTTTGATGCTGGAATAAGTTAGTAGACTTGCTTCCTCTATTGAAAGTCGATATTGTGTACCACAATACATTCTAGTACATACTATGGTGAAATCGGCTATCCCACAACTTTGTTTAGTGTAACAACTTATCAAGTTTCAAGGTATAAGGATACTAGATCCTCAAGAGGCTTGACTCCCATTTTTTGGCCCTTTCGAAGGTTAAGGTTGAAGTTTGCTTTGTAGAGTTCTCGGAATCTACTGATCGAGGTCACGAGGAAGAGATCTTATGGGCAGACACAGGAGTATATAAGGCCGAATAGATGCTCAATGATGCTTTGGTTATTAGGCTGATATTCGAGCTCAATACGAGCCTCAACAGTTTTGTAGATTGTTGTTAGGAGAAATTTTGAAGAAATCACACTGACATATGGCCCTATCATTAAAGCTAACAGTCAAACTACCCGCAGTACAACTGATCCTTACTTCTAGAACTATGGGGCAACCACCTCAGTGTATGCTACTACTCCTTCGTCTTCTTCATCAGCAGCTGCTATCTATGTGCGGTTCATGTGCCAGGGAGCATTATGACAACACAAGAGTCAATTTGACCTAGTACTTCGCAGTACATTTAGTTGGAGATCCATATGTGGATTATGGATACAGCAATTTATCGCCAGGCCAAATGAAAGTAGGATGCAAGGCCTATTTATAAAGAAGATGCGTGACTTACTAGGAGATAAAATAAATTCCCATTAATGTAGAAGATAAAGCAAGATTATTGAAGATCCATTGAGTAGTGTGCGAGCCAATCCAGAAGTCAATGAGGAAAGATATATGGCAAAAGTAAGTGACTCAAAGGAGTCGAAAAGGATATAGCACATCACTAAGAATGGTAGAAAGTCAAAAAGGATATAGCACATCACTAAGAATGGTAGAAACACTTTGGAAAAGGGTTGGCAATTAGCCAGTGAATCAAGATTGTGTGGAATTTTGACTTCACAGATATTAAGGGATGACATTAGACATCCCATCAACCTCCTGATTATTGGCAGACAAGAAGTGGGGGGTATTGTTACATCCCATCTCAACAATCCAACGGGTGGCCAAGAGCAAGCGCCATGTGGATTAGGTTTGATGGAAAAAGAGTAGGTGAGAGTCATGTGTCCTTATTGGACTAGGCAAAGTTCAGCCATAATGAACCGCACCAAGTGTAGAGGTGTAGGCCAAAGACATAGGATTCAACTACATCATAGATAGGCAGGCCGAAAAAGTTGGAACTTGATTGTGATTAACCATGATGCACTAGTATAAGTCACAGGCTGAAGGAAATCATGATCTAATTCATAGTTGCACTACACGTGAGCGAACCATTGGGACCATTGAGGATCGTGGTGACATGGGTAGTTACAGCGATCAGTGATTATGCTATAGTTATTTTATTTCTTGGTATAAGTATTGGATTTGTATTCCGTATGAGGTGCTCTTCGACAATCCAAATCAATGCATGTTGTTTTATCTTAGACTTAATCTACAAGTAGTTTTTACTTTAAGAGTAGTTGTAACTAGATTTCTATTATCATAGCCTAGGACTACATCCCTATGTAACCTAGTGCCACACCCTTTATCTTTATTCAGATCTATCACCTTTGAATGGTGGTGTGATGGTGGTGAAAGTCTTTGAAGGTCAAAACACCTAGACCCATACTATTCTCTATCTTTTCTTTGATCCACATCATCATTTTTCTAACTGATTTAATGCTAGGGGCATGCCATGCACATCCAACCCTTGAGCAATTGGCTTATCACTACTCTTTTCTGGCACATCTGAATGGTACTCTATTAATGAATTCTATGATATATCCGGATAGGATGGAAAGAGTGCCAACAAGCTTTGTAGTATGCTCGATGAAACCTTGTACAATCATCATCACACTAGTTCTGATAGAAAAATTGTGTAGCTTCCATCATAGCATGCATAAGGAGATCAAGGAAGCAACTTAAGGGAAATTGGCTACTGTGCTAAGGCAAAGTATTGGAGCGATATGCATCATCTTCAACTTAATGCTGGAATAGGCTAGCAAACTTGCTTTTGTTATTGAAAGCTAGTATTGTGCGCTACAACATTCCATCATATACATGGTAAAATCAGCTAGTCTCACCTCTTTGTTGGGTGAAACGGCTTATCAAATTTCACAATATAAGGATGTTGAGATCCTTAAGAAGCCTGACTTTTATTTTTCAATATACCTGAATGTTAAGGTCGAAGTTTGCTCCATGGAGTCCTTGGAATCTACAGAAGGGATCTTACTGGCGGATGCAGGAGTATATAAGACCGAATAGATGCTCAACGATGCTTCAGTCAACATTAGGCCAATATTTAAGCCCAACACGAGTCTCGAGTCTCGACCATCCTAGTTTGCAGATGGTTCCTAAGGCAAATGTTGGTGGAATCATGCTGACATATGGCCCTATCATTGAAGCCAGCCTTCCTCTTTGAATGATGGATGGGTGGCAGCAATTTAAACTCACCACAGTACAACCCATCCTTAGCTCAAGGGCTAGGGGGCGACCACCTTAGTGGATATTACCACCTCTTCGACCTCTTCGTCAGCAGCAACCATCTATGCCCAGTTGATATGCTAAGGGATATCATGACAACACAAGAATCGATTTGGCTTGGTACTTGGTAGCGCATTTAGTTAAGACCCACAAGTGGATTGCGGATGAAGCAATTCATTGCGAAGTATCAATATTCAGGGATGGCTCGTTTGATCTAGAAGCAGAATTATTAGTAGTAGTATAATAAAATTCACATGATGGTTGCAATTAAGCATTAAGAGCTACACAAGAAAATATAAAATTAAATAAAGATCATGTTGTTTTATTACTTTCGGCTAACACAATTATACAAGCATAAATACAAGGCCAAATATATTAATACTCTCAAGGTACTCACTTCACTCCTGATTCTAATTAAACTCGTAGATCTGCTAAATCTTCTGGATGATCTGGAACTCCACCTACTGCACTTCTTCATCAATTGCAATGGTAGTAGAGTGGGTGTAATGAGTTTAGAGATTCCATCCGGATACAATTGCCGCAAGTTAAACTGAAGAGAGGTCCGCCATGATTAGCACAAAGATGGTGAAGGCATTGAATTAGATGAGGGTTGGTTGAATGAGTAGGTTTGCTGATTTGAAATATTTGAACCAAACAGTATGATGGTTGTGATGATATGCCAATGTGATAATACAACCCGTTTGCAATGATATTCCTATTCCTAATGGTATCTTGATTCGACAATCTAGTTGGAAATCAGTTGATCAAAACAAATGCGTTGTTTTGGCCAATACTCAATCTCACTTGCTATGCTAGTGGAAGGAGATCAAGAGGAGACATGATTATAGTCAGGAGGAAGGAGGATGACCACTTAAGAGATAAATATAGAGTCTATTTATAAAGAAGAGGCATGCCTTACCTGAAGATAAATAAATTTCCATTAATGCAAAAGATATAGAAGAATTCCTGAAGATCCTCTTTTAAAACAAAAAAGACTAGAGCCTCTTTTAAAGCAAATCTTGTGGATTAAGAAAAAACTTGAGGATTATGATATAAAACTTAATAAAATTCTCATAACATGGGATAACACAAGTGCAATAAACTAGACTAAAAATCCTATACAAGACTCAAGAACTAAATATATCGAGATAAGACATCACTTTATAAGAGATCATGTTCAAATAAAATGATGCTTGATTTATTTGCACTAAAAAATAATTAGCTGACATCTTTTTAGTGTACCCATTAAAAGTAGTTGCTTTCCCTTGGGGTGCTTGTGCTCAATGACTCACTTTGTGGTTCCTGTTGTTGGTCAGTGACATTACTACTAGGCCAAATTGACTTGAGCAAAGGTAGATGGCGGCACGCCATTCCCCTTCTTTATTGGCATTTGAGTAGTTAATTGTGTTCCACGAGGCATGCAAAAATTTATTTCCCTTAGGGATGAGGAAAGTAACAGTGCTCGATGAATGCATGGGCATTTCATTGGTTTCTCATGGGAAAAGATAGAGATTTGATATATGAGCATGGAGAAATATGGGTTATATTGCATCGAACCTTCAACGACTTTCACTACTAGGGTGCCACAACTAGAAGGTAGAATGACAAGAAAAATTAAATTGTAGGAATTTAATAAAAAATAGACAAAACTTGCTAAAAGATAAGCTACTATTAGTATAAAAGAAAATAAAAGTTTCTGATTTTAGTTGCACCAAAAGAGAACTACTATTACAATTTGATATCTATTAATCATTGGGATAGTATCACTTTTCAGTTTTGACTTTTGCCCTTATTGGTTTGTAGCACATGAGCCACCATATTGTTATGCATGATAATTACTATTTCTTTCTCTACTTCTATATTCTAGGTAGTGCTCCCACTCCTTCCATGTTATGTGTTAACTATTGACTAGCCATTCCCCTTGGATTTTTCTCCACTAAGCTTCTAATCCTAGATTGGTAGCTCTCATCCCCTTGGCCGATACTTCGATATCCCCTACCTGCATCCCAGTACTTAGTTTGCACCTTGACAATCTCCTTCGGGATCGGCATGCATCTTCATACTTGGTCTGCCACCTTGGTACTTTGGTCCACACCCTGTTTCTTGGATTGCATCTTGATACTCAGTATGTACCTCTAGTTTACACCTCCGGTACTCCAATCTACACCCTTGTACTTAGTTTGCACCTTGGTACTCGGTCTTTGCAACTTAGTACTCAGTTTGCATATTGGTACTTGTCTATGGGCGACATTCTTATGGAACATCTTAATACTCAACTTGCATAAGATGTTTCTTTTAAAGACCTGCTACTACTTGGTTATACTTGGTAATCTTCCTAGGCCTCCTATTGATCGATTTATGGATTGCAGTCCTTGGTCTAGAGGTGGGGTAAATAAGAGTAAGTGTCGTGCCCCCGAATCGACATTGTAAGTTGAGATCATGACAACTGTTGAATGCTTATAGGAAATATTTCAGACAAGTATGCAATGCATTTCATCACAATATTATAAAACAAATAGTGGAATAATTAATTAATTAATTAAATCTAAAATTTAAATAACTAAGATCCAAACTTTAATATCTTACAGAAGCAATAATATTCATAAGATCTTACATGAAACTCTAGTAAAATCTTGATCTAAAATAAAGGTGTCGAATTCTATCTCTAGCCACTCTTTCGAAACATACCCTCATGCTACCTTAGTTCTCAAGATCTATAAAAATAGTGAGGTATCGAATATGACCTAAACAACTCAGTAAATAATAAACACTTTAACTAGATAAATCAAGCAATTAAATAAATAATAAGTTATAGAAAATAAGCATATAGAATTCATCAGTTTGAAACTAAATCCAGATATATAGTAATATCAAAATATTATGCATGCCAAATTTAATCTTTCTCAAAATTCAATTTTTGTTCATAAATTTATATTCTTTCAAAACAACAATTTCATCTTATTAGCCATGAGCTATGGCCATATTATTTCTATGGCATGATCGTGATACCTTGCATCTTTTTGTGGTGTGCCGCATATTGTCTTGCAGTAAAATTCTTCAAAACTGCATATCTGCTTAAGGTATTGCCACACATCTTCTTGTGGTGTGAGAGTCCAAAACAATCATACAATTTCACATTCAGTTCGACGAAAATATATTTAATCATATGGTATTGAAATCAATCGAACAAGATCAATACTTTTCGATCATGAATCATCATAATATTTTAAAATAAAATATATTTAATAATAAAATATTGTTCATCAAATTCATGCATCATGAATAGTATGGTTCAAAATTTATTAATGCAATAATTTTATAATTTGCTGATACATCTAGAAAAAATGGATCATTACTTACTTTGCAAATGAAATCAATCGATAAATCCAATTAGCTCCATAAATCTCTCTAAGAGCCAGGGATTCAAAAATTATATTTTTATCAGAATTTAGCCTGAAAATAACCCTAATTAGAGAAATTGTGATGGTAATTAGGGTTGACTTGGTGATAGCATTCAATGGCACGGGTCAACTTGTTCCGGTAATCTAATCAATCCAATCACAAAACATGAATCAAATTAGGGTACAAATAACACTAGAGAGATTAGTGATGGTGGAGTCCAGCGGTGCCCGACATCGGCCAAGGGTCGAGGGCAGCATGCTGCTCAACAGCCAAAGGGTTGAGACACCCTTACTATGGTCAATCAAGGTCATTGAGGAGAGGCCCCTTTCTAGGATCCAACAACACCCTAGAGAAATAGGATAAAGAGAGAAACTATGTAGAGAGAGAAACAAAAGAGAGTGGGAAGAGAGAAGAGAGAAAAATGGAGAGAAGAAGAGGGATAAAGGCCATGGGAGAAGAGATAACAAGAGATCCCTTCTAACTTGAAATAGAGAAAAAACTTATAAGGGATGGCTAATCGCAATCTTTCATGATGGGAGGTTTGTCGTCCAGCGATAGCAAAACTGACAGCTGACTCAGCGGTGCTTGAATATGGAGAAAAAATTATGGCTGAAACTGGTTACTGAAAACATCTAAAGAAAGGACAACTTCAATGCCGACCATAGCTAGCGGTCAGCTTGAGATAATCACCGGTACAAGGGCTTGGCGTGGCCATAGAACGGCAGCCAGTGGCGGTCGGCAAAAGAGGCAAAGACCAAAAATAGGGATGGAAAAATAGAGTAAAAAATAGTGGAGGGTTTTCATCAGAATCCGACGATCTCACCATGGGATGTCAACTGATGATGGTTTTCCGACGAAGGGTGAGGTCGGGGAATCAAACAAGAGAGACATTAGGATGGTAGAAACCTACTAATTTTTTGTTGAAATTATGTCTTGATGGATGTCTCGAACAAGGCCGAGGATTCATCTGCTTGGATCGGGCTGCTGACAAGGTCATGAACGGCTACTAGGAGGGCTTGGCAGGGACTTATAACCGATAACCCCCCTTCCCCAATAACATTTGAGGAGGAGGTGGAGTCACCTCTTTCTCCACTTAGGTTTCAAACAGGAATAGAACCCCAATGGGTACCAGTCGAAATTGGGCCTATAAGCCACAAATTTTGCATTGGGCTGGGCCAAAAGGCTGGTGCCGATCCAGGCTGGCCAAATGGACCAGGCCTGGTTCAAAATTAGGTTGGGTATTACAGTAAGGAAGAGAGAGGGCCAGAAGGCAAGCCTGTTTTGTCTCTATGATGGCTGGTGGCTACTGGTTGATCAATGATCATCTGTCATCCTAGCTATGGGAGTGGGAGAAGAACAATTGAGGTGGTAGTGGTGAAGAAGGAATCAAAAAATGTAACATATTCGAGCCCTAACCCCCGTCCCCAAAATCCTGGACCGAATTTTTATGCATCATACGAACCGACTTGTTTTTCCTAAGCTAGAATGGTTCAAACGATTCACTGGTTTAACCATGGTTCATAGGAGTTCACAGGTTTAAGATGGTTTGTGAGCCAGTATGGTTCTAGGGGTCTATCTAGACCGGAAGCCTAACTAGTTGATAATCCTTTCAATTCAAATTGCTAGTCCAATAAGGTTTTTAAAACATCTCTTGCAATACTGGCTGACAGTTCTTTTGGTTCAAATTGCTAGTCCAGTAAGGTTTTTAAAACATTTCTTGCACTGTAGTACAAAACACTTATTATTCATTTCTAATCTCAAAATTTGCGAAGTATTATAAGATCGCAATCCACCCAGCATAGGTAGACTAAATAACGATACAGATGACTCATTCTCTTTCTAGTATACAGCCATTGAGTTTGGATCCTATTTGCTTTAGAGTTGAATTAGAAAGATCCCTCCTTTTTGTGTTTTTTACTTTCTCGTAATTTGCCAGGATGTATTCACATTAGAGCTTTATAAATTGATGTCTTAAGAAAAACAGAAAAAAAAAAAAAAAGAGAAAGAAAGATCCAATAGCTCAATAATCACCATGTGGTGATATGTATATTTGGTATAGGGATAGGGGTTGTATCTTTTGCATGAAAGAAAGATTCACCTTCATTCACAGGAATCTAGCATTGGATCATGTAATAGCCATTTTGAAATTTGTGCAAGCAGATGAATGAAGATCAGAGCGCTTTTAACTCTATGTATGGTGCGATCCAACAATTGGCGTCATGAACCAGCATCAATTCTTTTTTTGTGCGAAAGATACAACCCAAACTCATGACACGGACCAACTCGCGGTTCAGTTTAACCTTGAACTGAAGTGAATCCCAGCAATGGGTTATTTGACAAGTTTATCATGGTTAACCTACCTCTCTGCTTTGACAGGTGTAGATGACCGGCGGTTGAATACCTACGGATGGGCTCCTCTCATCTACCATTCTCATCGCTAGGGTGCGAGATTGATGTTTTTCTTTTTTTTTTTCCCGATAGCAAGAGAAAGTGTTTTTCTTTTTAAGAGATTGTTAGAGCTTAGCATCCGCGTCCTACAAGGCCCATGTACCACTTCTCAGCCCATCTAGTGGTGCCTTTTGCTATTCCGTCGTAACTTTTGATGACCTGGACCGCCCCTCCGTCGCCCTTCCCGTCCCTTCGCGTCGGGGCCCAAATCATCATCACAGCCTCGTGACAGCTACTCCCATAGCACTTCCGCTCTATTCCATTTCATTTTCCTAAAATACGCTCCCTCAGGCCGAGATTTAGCAATCATTGCGACTTCCCTTCCTCCCCCCCCCCCCTCTCTCTCTCTCTGGCTGGCCTCTTGTCTTCCTTCGATGGCTGAGAAATTATTCGGGCGTTGGTCTTGAAATATAATTGTTGCGGGAGAATCTGTTCGAAAACGCAAGCGAGCGATGAAAGGCCTCTCGTCGGCGCCGGGAGATTACGTCCACTTCAAGTCGCAGGTCCCACTCCACAAGATCTCCGTATGAGCTCTCCTCCCTTCCCCTCAAACTTTCTAGTTTAGAATTGGCTGGCTATGAATTTTTGCCCCTGCTATTTAATTTCGTTTAGTAAAAACATCACTTTTGGTCTTCTAACTTCTAATCGATTCGGACCTTAATTTGATAAGTCATACGAGACGCACTCCAAGTTTACCAAGGCATGTAAATAAAAATAGCTTATACAAGATTCGCTCCCCAATTTTTCCAAGGCATGTATATAAAAATGGGTAAACAGGTCTATTGGATTGCTATCATGATTTCGCCTGATACTTGGTTCTTTTTGCTTTCTAAATTAGTGAAATGTTTCGATTGGATTTTAGAGAAAATCGGTTTATTTATTTATTAATTTATTTATGTTTAAATTAAACTCGCTGATTGTAATTCTTGTGTTGTATTTTGCAAGATTGGGTGCTTTTGGGTGTTCCACTCAGAAGTTTGTGAGGGCTATCATCTTGTTTGATCAAATTTTCTTGATTCATATTATTAGTACAGGAGTTGTTGTTATTATAACAACATTAAGAAGCGCCAATATTGTATAATTTGGCATTTTGAGAACAAAATATGATATTTAACAGTTATAGATAACTAAAAACCTGGTTTCATAGTGGGAAGTGAATGATTTCGTCGCTTAGATCGTGTTTGAAGAACTGATGATGCATAGATTGTGGACTCACGTACATGTTGGCTTACTCCAAAAACTGTATACAACGTTTACTCTCAAGACTGAAGCAATATATGGTACTAGATAATATATAGATTACTATAGTATTTATAGATATTAACCATGCCATCACAATAAAACAACTTGCTTCTGCTTATATATATCATGGTATATAATTTCTTTTCTTCCTGTTTTGTTTAGTTACTGTAGTACCTAAATATATATCAAACTTGTACTTGCCTTGCTGAGTCCTGCAAAATATCTTAATGTTCAGATTGGATCTAAACAATGGAGGTACTATGATTTTGGTCCCAAGTCTGTGCCTCCACTCATCTGCATCCCTGGAATTGCAGGAACTGCTGATGTCTACTACAAGCAGATCATGTCCCTGTCCTTGAAGGTACTACTATCAGAAAATGGAAAAGTTTGTTCCATTCAATTCTATTACTTTCTATTTCCATACAACTGCCTTGTAGAGATGCTATCTGTATGGAACTAAAACCTATCAAGGCTTTTTTTGTTTCAACTGTTATCATGATTGCACTATGTATGTAAAATCTAGAACCAGATTTTCAGTGTTTGATAATTCATTTATGTTCTTTTTTCTCCTGCGCTGGTTGGTAATAATATTAGGATTGTTCATAAAATAAATCTGTGTGATATGAAGGGATCTATGAATTGTAGATACAACAAAGAAGACAAACTATAAGGAAATCAGGGTTTCTTAGTGTTTCAACAGAAATCCTTAGTTCCTAGGTCAATCAAGGTATTGTTTGAACAAAGAAGCTTGAATTTAGCTTCTTAATACCTCCAATTTCTCCTTAAAGATTTCAAGTTTTATGCAGAACTGCTGAGCAACACACATTATATAGAATCAATAACATTACTATATATGCCAAAGATGAACTCTTTTATATCTTGGAGAGCAAATTTGTTCAAAAAGGCTTCTCTCCTAGAAATGTATCAGAAACTAATATTTGTTTTTTGTAATATCCCTACAAATAGACACAGATAAGAAAGAATACCTTTTTTCCTCATTTAATCATGTCCGAAAGCCTTTTCATTTCTGTCCAAGTTATAGCTTGAACAAAGATAAGATGATACAAAAAAAATAAGTTGATTGAATCTGCAATTTTGTATGGTTCATGTAATATTCCAAATGCACCTCCCCACTTCATCCAACCAGCTCTACCATTTATCCAATTTAGTGAAGGAGATAGGCAAGGTTCACAATCTCAGTATCGGATACCGTATTGGTACTTTATCGGTTCGGTATAATATGGTATAGCTCTATGCCAAAATAGGTCTCTTACTTATTTCTCAATTTCATCTCGGTACGCCTTGGTACGGACCGTTACTCATCCTGGTACGCCTTGGTACAAGTCAGTACGCCTCGGTACGGAGCTTGTACAGACTTGAACGAGTTTTTTGTACCGGTTTTCTCCTAGTATAGTACGGTACATCCCGTAGCGGGTGGTACGAAGCTGTACGACAAACCTTGGAGATAGAGCTAGTTAGGATGGTGGGCCCAGCTGAGCCACCTCATAGAGCCAGGCAGATAGGGGTATCCAGAAAAAGAAAATAGTTTCTTAGATCAACAAGAAAAGGAACGGAAAGTGAACTATGTTCACTTTGATTCTAAGACTAAGGAGCCCTTGGATGACTAGTTGCTTAGATTATCTCTTGGATCACTAGTTGCTCAGATCTTCTCTCGCATGATTGGTTGCCTAGATCATCTCTCAGATGACTGATTGCGTAGATCATCTCGCGATATGAACGATAATGATAATGATAGTTTGAACAATGATGCATCTGGTGATTAGAAAAGTAGCAATAGACATGGTACATGTGCATACGACTTAGTCCTATTGCATAGTCGGTTCACATGTAAGTCATAGTTCACTCATGCTATACAGGATATGGTTTCCACAACCTAGAGTCCGCGAGAATATGATTGCGTACAAGAGATGGGCCTCTAGAGGTGGTTTAGGACACGAGACTGCTGCTCAAATGACCTAGCACATGGACTAGAGCTCCTGGACGTATCCAGATCCAAATGATATACCGGATTCTATTCCACAGCCAAGTTCTGACCTGCATGAATATCCTTCGCCCAAGGCATTATATTTATGTGGTACTATCCTCCACAGTCTCGTGCAAATTACGGGTTGGATTTCGTTGTCTTGATCTTCCCTTAGATGAGATGGCCATCCCAACATCAGACATCGAATTAGTATCAGGATGGCTATCCAAGAGGCTTAGACTATATGATGCAAGGATGGGTAGATTATCTAGGTTGGAGTTATATCTCAGGCCTAGACGATGACCAAAATCCTGATGTCTACAAGTCACATAGACACTCAATAAGATATTAGCCGTAGGTACATATTTTGTACTTCAAATCGATTTGATATATATATATATATTCTATTATATGTACTTGCATATTCAATAATATTATATTTTCATTCATTAATTGATCATATCATAAGTGACTAATATGGCATGAGAAAGCATCAAAGTAGCATTATAATTGTAATTCAAAAAAGCACAATCCTTGAAATAATCCCTCAAGACAAATATAATAAAAATAAAAAAAAGAAAAATGGCATATCGGTACAGAATTGATATGGTAGAATATCATGCAGTCCAATCGTAACTCAATTGGTACAGAATCAGTACAAAATACCGAGTGCTGATACAATCTAAACCGGTACAGTATCCTACCGATCGTTGATCATTGCGACACCTGGTACTAGTTTGGCTGATCTTGATAACTAGTCTAGTCCGCAGCTCACACCCATCCATCTAGTCATATCATTACAATTCTAGTTTATGTTAGTTGAAAACAAACCATTAGTCTCCATATTACTAGGATAAAACACCACCATTTTCTGTGTACAACACAATCACATTCAAGGTTTCCAAAATATAATTTCCAACCTAAAAGATTTTCATCCCACCAGAACATCTCAATTTATGACTACTCACAAGCATTCACAACGATGACCAAATCATAAGTATTCACAATCATCACCACTCAAAGCATTCACAATCTAAATGAAGATAGAAGCGTTCGCATTCAAGACCAATTCGGAAGTCATTCATAGTCAAGGCCTTTCAATATTATAATATACATGTACATTTCACGAGTTTGTGATATCCATATCGAAAACAAAACATATTTTTACCTTTAACAGGCTGCAATACCCAATCAAGATGTGTCGACCAGTCCACATTACATCTAACACATTTAATTGAATTGATATTAATATTTATTATTATTATATAATTTCATTACTCTCATGAAATTGGAGGACCAACTTGCTTAGAAGTCAATATAATTAGTCACCTTGGAAGCATAAATAATTACTAATTTTTTCCAATTTTTCTAATCTCAATTTTTTTTGTGTTTAAAACAAACCCTAGCCCCAAACAAACCCTAGCCCCAAGGTTTCCCTAATTTAAGTCTATTCCGTGCTATTTACTTAATTAAAGGAATGAGTACCTGGGGGTTTTATCTCAATTAGGGGCTAGTGTGTAAAACCCTATGCTAACCTTCTTGCCTATTTGTTAACTCTCCTTCACAAAATTAAGCCAACAAAATTAGAGAAAAATAATGAATATAGTTAGAGAGGAGTAGAGGGTGCTAATTTGGGATTAAGGGTGGAAGATTACCTTAGAGAAATAGAGAGTTAGAGAGTCAAAGTAGGGGATTTAGGAGGAGGAGGGTAAGGGAAAGGTTGATGGGAAACTAGTGTTGGGAGGGGAAGAGAGAGGGAGATTGGCCAGTGGTGGAATAGGAGTGACAGACGATGATGAGGTGCTGGTGGAGCTCGAGAAGGGAGCCATGAGGCTCATTGCACAGGGGAGAGCAATAGGGGGTGAATCACAAGGGGAGAAAAAGAAGGGCGCAATTCCGGTCAACGTTTTAAATTCCGTGGGATGAGGGTGTCTTGGTTTCTCTATAGAACGAGATGCCCCACTATCCTGCCTCGTCCTCGTCTTGGTGGCAGTCCCGATCGAGTGTCCCCTGTAGGTACCCTCCATTTCTCTTTCCTTCTTCTTTCCTTTTCTTTCTTTTTCTTTCTTCTTTCCTTTCTTCCTTCTCTCCTCCTTTTTTCCCTACCTTCCTTTCTTTCTTTTCTTCTTTCTTTTCTTATCCCTTCCTTTGCTTCTTTCTCTCTTTCCTTTTTCTTCTTCTTTCTATTTCTTTCTTCCTTCCATTCTTTCTTTTTCCTCTCCCTTCCTTTTTCTTCTTTTTTCCTTTCACATTTCCGTTTCATCATCTTTCCTTCCTCTCTTTCTTTCCATTTTTTTACTTCTTTCCTTGCATGGATGGGTTTTGGAGATCTAACCCCATTCTGGTCTTGTTTACTCACAGGAATAGGATAGGATGGCCGAAATGCCCTTGTCCCACTAGGATTTAAAATCTTGATGCCGGCAGATGGCAGTGCATAGTGGCCTAGGTGGGGTTGGCACCAGTGCCGCTAAGGAAGCTCATGGAAGGTGGTTGCAAATGGTGGTGAGATCCAGTAAGGATGGTGAGATCCAATGAGGGCAATGATGGCTTAATCTGGTGAGGAGAGGTGAAGATTGGCTGGATCGAGCAATCGCATGGACTTAAGGGGCAGAGGAAATTGGGGAGGAGAAGAGATTGGGTAAGAAAAGAAAGTGGAACAGGGGGTGGGTTTGGGTGTCCAATTGAGTAGCGAGAATTGAAGAGGGGAGAGGAAGGCTGGCCAAGGTGCAGAAATGGGGAGGTTAAAAGGGGTGTGTGGGAGGCGAAGAGAAGAGAAAGATGAGGAGGGTTTGAGGAGCCAAGATGAAGGGAGGGTAGCCAAGGTCTAAGTGAGGGCTATCAAGCCCTTAGGCTCAGATGAAGACTAGAAAGAACCTTATCTTGCTTATCGCGAAAAACGACGTCTGTTTCAGGAAATCGTTCCAATTCTATAGAGATATGATAAAAAAGAAAGAGGAAAGCGTAAATCAATCCTCCCTTATGTTTAGGAGCGGGATCTGCCCAAGAACAACCTGTGGTGGTACGGAAGGCACCTTGTGCTCCCAGCCCCTTCAAGCTGGGTTTAGGCCAACCTAATTGGGCCGGGTTAATTCATTCATTTCTTCCCAAAAATTTTTCTTAAACCTCTCCTGTGAACCTACTCGTGGTGTCTAAGCACTAATTACATCAATAATTTCCTTGCCTAAAACTAATTATGTAGCTACCAATCTGGCACTTATCCTATTTACATGTACAATTTTTTTCTATCATTTCTTTACTCACTACTATTCCTACTCCATTTCTATTATCAACCTTACCAACATAAATAGTTTATACCATTCCCAATCTTCTTATGTTTACTACCTCTCTATTTAGTTTCTTGTAAGCAAGGAATATTGGTTCTCTTACATATCATCGTATTTATTAGTTCTCTGCTTTTTCGATTTAAAGATCCAATATTTCGAGCAACAAATTTAATTTTCTTCTTTTGTATAGTTATCTTCTTCATATGATGTAATTTCTCTTATTCCCTTACTACTCCATCTGGCCACCACTATACTAGTTTATTACTAGAAGACTTCCTAATCCTCAATAACCCTCACTCATTTGTCACTACAATTGGATTATGTTGTAGTGCATTGCTTATGGACAATGACCTAGCCAACCCTTGCCTTGTTACCCATTATTAGGCCAAGCTGTGGCACGTTAAATATAATATGGGATGCCCTAGTATTTATCATGCATATCAAATTTGGATTTTTTTCATAGTTTTGACATATTTTTACAATCGGCTCTCCGAGATCAACCATCTGCCATTTCATTTGGGCTGGGGATTGATAATGTAGTGTTAACTCTAAGAAATAGGTACTTATTCAAAATCATTTATTTGATTAAATTAATCTTAACTAGGAAACTAGACTCATGATAGAAGAAAGCAAAAAAAATGATATTTGTATCCCTAATCTTGTCATCATGCCTTTGTACCATGTTTGGTGCAAGCAACACATCCAAAAGGTTTTCTCATAGTGGCACCTCAAAATCATATAAATTTATCTAAAAAGGACTCCTAAGTCTTTGATTGAAGTGCCAAATCTTAGGACCTTGAAATAAAAAATTTAATCTTAAATTAGGTTTTAATTTACAGATTCATATAATCCTAATATACTAAGTAGTCACTATATCAGGCTAAAGATGGATTAGATATGGATCGGGTTTTGGTACATCTTTATCCATTTCTATTTAGTCAATATAGATGCAAACATGGAAATCGAATGGATGCTAAAGTTGTTACTTGTATATATTCTAATGCATCCATATTTGTTCTAAATGGATACAAAAACAACTATCAACTTAACTAAGCCTTAATCCCAAACTAGATGGGGTCGGCTATAAAATAGATACAAATACAAGTCAGATATTAGTTAATCCATATTCTTTTTGAAGGAGTCTGGATATTAGTTGACTTAGGTTACAAATCAATTATTTTGACTAAAGATTAATTGCAAGAACTAGTATTTGTGTTGTACATTCATGATAGTTTAGAAAAATAAATGTGTTGAAGTGTAATTATTTGGATATAATTTCAGCATTTATGCATGTTAATATATAAAATTGATTTTAAACTCTAGACATGCAGCAAATCTATAAAAATGGAGGAAAAGCAGATGTAATTTGAATAATAATTTACTTAGATTAATCCTAAACGTAGGCTAAATTTATGCTGAAAGAAAACTAAAAAATAAGGATGATGGATGGGTTTACTTGTTATTGATTTGAACTGCTATTTGTACCACATTTTCCCCTTTGCTCTCTAGTTTGTTCATTTCTTCACATATCCAACACCATTTCTCCCTTCTTCTTGTATACTCTCTTTCCTAGATGCACCATGAGTTTGAAAGGATTAGAAATGTTAATGCATGTCATGCATATTTTGATTATAGTATCATTGTTACTCTTGTTCTTTAAATAATAATAATTGTGTAACTAACACCTATTGGTTTTCGTAAAAATTAACACGTATTTGCGCTCTTAGCCCCCAACCCTCAAAAAAAAAGAAAAGACAACATAAAAGATCTCTATCGAACATTCTATTGTCTATGTATTTGCAAACTAAACAGCTCTTCACTTTGATGCTAGCACATTATTTCCTCTGCTCTTTTCATATAGTGCATTATAAAGTTCACAGTTCACACACTCATGGAAATAATAGTTGTGATATTTATTAACAATGTCTTTTAAATACCGAACTGTCCGATTCGAAGCATATCGAGCCGTACCGGTGGCGGACCTGGACAGTTTTGGCAACCAAAACAAAAAATCAGCAATGTAGAGGAAGAAGAGAAAGGAAAGATAGAAAAAGAGAGAGAGAGCAGGGGAGAGAGGGAGAGGGAGAGGAAGGAAGAAAGAGGGAGGGTGGCGACCGGCCGGCGGAGGGCTGGAGAGCCGCACGGAGGGGTGGAGGAGGGGCTCCGCCAGCCTCTGCTAGCCTTCGCTTGATGTCCGCCACCCTCCTCTCTCTCTCTCCCTCTCTCCTCCTCTCTCTCTTTTCCTCGCTCCCATTCTCCCTCTCTCCACCTCCTCTACTGTGTCGGTACGGGCCTAGCATGGAACAGCGCAGGGGCGTACCGACCCGTGCTACCGGGCAACCTGTCCAGGCCCCGATTCCAGTACATCAATCCTTGGCTAGTATCATGAAGCATTAGTTTTAACTTTTAAGTATGTTCACATCATGAATCTTTTAATGCACTGGTTCGTATACAAGTTATTAGAGCCACTAACATTATCTATTTTACCTCCAAAGATAGGTGCCCATCATACAACTGTTTCTTGTTTCACAAGGCACTTCATGAATCTCCCCTATGTTCATGTAGATAAGTAAAAGGGTGTTGTTGGGCCAAGCATAAAAATATTCTGAATATTGTGTGCTTCTCCTCTGTGGCACTATGCCTACCTAATATTGACCTTAATGAATTTTAGAGACCTTTACAATATGCAATTTGTTTTCTAGAAAATCATTGAATCAATATCTCCATTACACATATCTTTTATTAAAAGAAATGAGCCTTTTCTATTTTATAGCCTTCCATCATAATTGGAACAATGGTGTCCCAATGCACAATTCTCCTACCACTTGGAAGGGGCAAATATATGTAGCGTCATTCTTGCATGCAGAGGGGCTATTGTCATGTTTCAGACCTATAACACCTAGGTCATATGTAGCGCTACCTCTCATCCATCACGATTGATGGTACCAAATTCAGAATTAATAAAGAGAAGAAGAGTTATGCACAAGGTAGCATGCTAGTGGCTCATTGCGTTTTATCCCTATCATCTTGAACTTTTCTTAAGGTTGGCCAATCTTTCTTTGCAATTTCAGTGTAGTGTTGCACCTATAAGTTATTGTAGTTCAGTTATATGCTTTTCTTATTTGACATGTTTAGCAGTTATCATTCATTTCTCGGATGATAATAATTATTTGAAGCATTGGCTATCTTTCTAGTTATTTAATTGTCAGTGACCTTGAAATTGTTTTTCAGGGTTATCGAGTGATTTCTATTGATATACCTCAGGTATGGAATCACCACGAGTGGATTCATGCTTTTGAGAAATTCTTGGATACAATCAATGTTCATCATGTAAGGAAGTTCTATTCTTTCAATTATCATCCTTTATTGCTGAGTTTCAAGCGATTGCCAATTATTTATATGAGATTTTACCATTTGAAATTTAATGTCTTGTATGCTTTATTATGAAGGTTCTTATGTCATTTCCAAAACATTAGGTAGGGTAGTTTATTATGTTTAAAATACTAGAATGTCGCTATGTTATGTGTGCTTACTAACGTAATTTGGATACATCTTATCACACCAAACCTTGCCAATGCTGATTTCAAGCCTGGAAGAAGGGGTAGAGGTTTGATGCTATGTACAACAAAAGCAGTTCAAGCTTGTGCATAGCCTAATGCAGATCAGCCTCTCACTTTTAAATATCATAACTCAATGATTAGCTACATAGCTCAACAAGTATCCAAACATAGCATCAAATTAAAACATAGCTCAACAAGTATCCAAGAGTAATCTAAATGGGTTATTATTGAAACTCAAGTAACTACCAACTATACTTATCGAAGTTGATACACCTTTTAGAATTTCAAAACACTAAAGTACACTTGGAAACACTTGAATGCATTGGAATTCACTTGAAAACACTTGAGCACAGAAAAGTTGAAAACCCTTGGTAGTTGGTACAATTAATTCAACACCAACCAGATAGCAACCAATTATTATACTTGTTGGTGAAGGGTTCACTTATCAGTAGGATCATTAGCTAAGGGTTCGCTAGGACTATTGTACTTTCTGGTCAAGGGTCTATCAATGTGTAGGGTCGGAACAAGGCTGGGCTAGTCAGGTTTCATGAAATGGTCCGATCAAATGATTTTTTTTGGTTTCGAGTTAGGCCTGGGTTAGAAATTTTCTTGCAGAGTCAAGCTCGCAGTCCACTTGAGCCCAAATCGAAGCTCATATAGGCTCAACCCAAATTAAGCTCAAGCAATCCCAATCCGATCCATACAAAATATCTTTTTATGGCACAGTTTTAAATTTCCACTGAAACTAGTTCATTTTAGTTGAAGCGGATTATTTTTGGGTTGAGACCAAACTGAAACTGATGGCAAATTTTGGGTTTCAATTAGCATTAGGAATTTTGATCATTGTTTACTAGAACTCGCCAATTTTGTCCCAATTTTGGTGTTTGTAGCCTTTCTCAACCAAATTGACCAAGACTAGCCATAGATGGTTTTTATATAATATTTTAGTATTTAAAATCATGCTAGGCTCATTTTTTATTTATGAATATAGATTATCAATTTTCATTACTTTTTCTTTTCCTTTTTATTTTTTGTGAGTTAAATTTAATATCTCAAGTAAAGAAGGCTATTATGGGATCCCTATGGAGGTTTCGAAGTGCTTAGGAGACGTGGGGTAGTGGGAGTAACTTAATTGACCAATTTGCTAAATAAGATTTTGAAGGCCAAAAATATGCCCGATGAATGGAGGAAAAGCACCATAATACTGATTTATAAAAATAAAGGTGATATTCTAAATTGTTTTATCGTGGTATTAAATTCATGAGTCGTATTGAGATTGAGGTGAAACACAAAAATCTCAGAGAACCAATTGGGTTTTATGCTAGGAAGGTGGTCTATGGAGGTTATTTTTCTTTTTCGAAGGGTAATGGAAGAATACAAAGAAGAGACAAGGTCTTCATATGGTTTATTGATATAGAGAAACATATGTTGAGTCCCTAAAGATATCTTATGATAGGTGTTAGAAAAAAAAGAATTATGTTACTTATCTTAATGTGATTAAAGACATGTATGATAGAATAATGACTAGTGTGAGAACTACTGCTGGTAATACTAGTGAGTTTCCAATCATAATAGGCTTACACCAAGGATCTTCTCCAAGTCTTTATCTTCCTGTGCTAGTTATGGATGAGCTTACTAGATATTTAGGACGATAATTCTTAGTATATGCTATCCCTGGATGATATAATCTTCGTGGATGAAGTTAGAGTTAATCGTAACTTGGAATCATAGAGGATTGCATTAGAATGTAAAGATTTTAAGTTTAGTAGAACCAAGTTAGAATACATGGAATGTAGTTTTAGTAAAATTAGAAACTGAAATGAAACTGGAGTGAAAATTGAGGATCATAAAGTTCGTAATAGTGATCATTTTTGTGTCTCTGATTGATTGTTCCTAAGGAAGGGAAGATTGAAGAGGATATTATTCATAGCAAGGTCCGCGGAATTGGTACCGAAATCCATACCGATGGGCAGGCAGGACGGTAATGTACAAGTCTATGGCGTACCCATTCCAGTCCATTTCAGATTTTTTATTTTTAATTTTTGAACTAAATTTGGCATATGGTTTGCCAACTTCAATTCAAAATTCTTTTTTTTTTTTATAAGTGGGGACTAGTTCATTCCCTTTCTCAGAGAGAGGGAGAGGGAGGGGCAGAGGGAGAAAAGGAGAGAGGGAGGGTGGGAGGGCTGCCTCAGCAAACCCTAGCCCTAAGCCGAGTGCGTACATCAGAGAGAGAGAGAAAGGGAGGGAGGGAGGAAGGGGAGGGCCGCCTTGGCAAACCCTAAACCGAAGTGTGTGTGAGAGAGGGGAAGGGAAGGACAGGGAGAGGGAGGGACCTACCATTGGTGGGAGGCTAAGGGGGGCATGGTGCTTGCAAGCGGGGAGCTCTCTCTTGTGCTCTCTCGCTTTTTCCCTATCGGTGAGAGGGGGATTCTCTCACGCTCTCTCAATGTTTCTAAGCTGGAGAAGGGAGCGAACATAATATATAGCTCAAACCGTGTTGGTCTTCGACTAATCTGGTTTGGTACAACCTGAACCGGCCGGTTCAACATTTCTTGATCTATAGGTTTAAAAAAGGATGGTTAAATGGGGAAGTATAATTGGGATATTATGCAATTTTAGGATACCTACTAAGTTAAAGAAAAATTTTAAAGGACAGTCATACAACCAGCTATACTTTAGGCTATATAATGTTGGACGATTAGAGAACTACCCATGCAATAGGATGAGTATGGCATAAATAAGAATGTAGAGATAGATATGTGGTAATGCAAGATAGAATAAGAAATAAAGTCATTGTTAGAAGTTAGAGGTATTATCAATTGTGAAGAAGTTGAAGGATGACTTAGATAGTTTGGTACAACATAGGCCAAAGGAGGTATTAGTATGAGGGAGTGATTTGTTACATGTAGAAAGAACGAGAGGCAGAGATATAGTGAAAATCTTATAGGATGAAGTAGTAAGGAAGGACTTAATATCACTACATATTTTATAAAGTGAAGGATTCATGTAGCCGAGCCGACCAGCCTGGAGTTGAGTTGTATGAAAAGAAAAATTGAAAGATACTTATGCTTTAGGGATAGAGGTTTAATATCATCTTGAGATTTTGAGGGTCAACCAGGTGACATAACCACATGAACCCTAGTGCGGTGCACTAAAGATCATGCAAGGCCTAAAATAAACAAATTTTTAATAACTCCAGAAATTTAAATTAACAGATAATAGCCAAATAATCTAACTAAATAAGTCCATTATAATCAAATAATCAAACTTGCTCAATTACAAAATTTTCAAATGTTCTTTGGTATCAAAAAATAAACTAACTAATAACCTTGCCTTACATCTTTGCATTTTAACATTGCATTAGACAGTGAGCTCTGTTCTGTTTAGTTTGCTGCATCTGATATGCATGTCAGCTGGTAAATATTAGCATCAGAACTTGTGTAGTTGGTTTCTCTTCTGGCATTTTGAGTCGTGTCTTTAACACATTCCTATCTTCATTTTGTGCATATTACCATCTCTCACATAAAAGTTAGCATTCATGAGTAGATTGACCAGTCTCAGTTAGCAGGTTCATCTCTATGGAACATCTCTTGGGGGATTTCTTGCACAAATTTTTGCTCAACACCGTCCAAGGCGTGTTAAATCATTGGTCCTCTCAAATACTTTTCTAGAGACACACAAGTTTGCAGCTGCTATGCCATGGTCTCCATTGTAAGTGTTCTTATCTTCTCTGCATGTTCTATAAGGTTTCAAGTACACACATTGTATGACAATTGCAGTATTTGTGCTATAATTATGATCAATAAAGTTATGCTTTGCTCTAGTATGATTATTAGTGACATATCTTATATTGCCAACGACATAAACTTCTATCCCTTGGTTATGATAATTTTCTGTAATGGGAGCTGGTAACTTGAATTTACTTGATCCATTTTTTATTTTGAATTCTAAATTGTTGCATGGAAAGTTCAATTTCATACATGATGTATTGATTGTTAATTTTAGTCAGGTCCATCCTTTCACTTGAAATGCAAATGACTTGAAGTTGAGCCAAGTCTTAGGAGGTCTTGATTCAAGGTCAGTTTTGTGTGGATCCCATGTATCAGGAGGTCATTGTATTGAACAAGTAAAAAATATTTGTAACATGTACTGCAGAAGAGAAATGATAATTACAGTGATTAATGGACCTACTGGTACTTCTAGGACTTATTTAATATTATAATGGTACTTCTTGGACTTATTCTTCTGGGAGTAATATGATTAAATGCTTTCAGTAATGTCTGCCAAACCAGTACTGAAACCCATACCGATTGGCGGCCGGGTCGATATGGTATCGGTTCGGTACCGTACTAACACATAGAACCGGCACACCTTTTTAAAAAAAAAAATTCAAGTTTTAATCAATTTTTTCAACTTTATTAATAATTTTAAGTACAATTTGATGTTTTTTGATTTTTTTTTATGTTTTTATAATTCCGATGTAACCTAAATGATGCATCTTGTTGTTTTAAAGTGATGAAACCCAAGATATTCCTAGGGCGAGTATAGATATTATTGAGTTTTCCATCTGATTGTCTTTTCTTTTTTAATGTTGCAGAGTTAGTTGGACTCCTTCATTTTTGCTGAAGAGACACATCTTAACAGGAATCCATGATGGTCCACACGAACCATTTATAGCTGATTCTGTGGACTTTGTTGTTGGCCAGGTATGCATAGATAGAATTTGTTGCTGATATGTTGTTGAATAGGTTATCATATTTTCTCCTTTTCTCCCACTGATGACATCAATAAATTCTTGGTGCTCTGCCTTGTTAAAGCTGACTTTCAAGTCATATAATCTTTTTTTCCTAGGCATGCTCACCTTGTGTCCTTGTCATTATGATACTCTCACAATCTTGTATATCGACTAAGGCTACAAAAGCATTACAACATGCTATTTGAAGTTCTACTTTATCTAGTTGAGCATAGAATATATTGATGCTTGACATGGATTCATTTGATCATTGAATTGCATTAGTTGAATTTGGTTCACACTCTACTCTTTCCAAGTTGCTGACCACACACATATGTTTGTGTTTCCATCTGTTGGATGTGTTTGTGTCCATGTGTCACATGAGTTCTTGGTTTTTGGTGTGAGACATAGGGATTCACCCTTTATTTTGGCGGCCCGCCCGGGGGGGGGGGGGGGGGGGGGGGGGGGGGGGGGGGGGGGTTGGTGGGGTGTGCTTAACTACATGTTTCTCAAGTAGTAATGTCATTCTAGTAGTTTATGACATCAAATATGGATGGAAACTGTGGTATCATCCATACCAAACCATACTGCTGCATCGTTACATCTGCCAAATTATTCTCTCTGATACACCTACTTACGATGTAATGTAATTCTTTCTTTTATTTTTCTTACTTTGGTTTTTCAATTTCCTAAGAATTAATGTCATTTTAAATTGGATGCATTAGAGATTCAAGATCAATATTTATACATGGAATCGATGGCTAGAAATCAAGCTGACCCATTTTTTCTTTATTTGTGAAAACATTTTTCTGGAAAAATAATTAAATAATATTTTACTTGCTGTAAAATTGAATCTAGTAATTATAATCGAAGAAGGTATACTATAATAGATGCTAGAATCATAGGCCTATATGTTTCTGAGAGACAACACCGCAAGGGCATGGATGCTGTGAGGTGTAAGCTTGAAGGAATTAAATGAGAAAGAGGTAGTGTCTCAATAGAGATACATGGTTGGAAGACCTGTCTTATCTATTCTCAAGCAGTGCGTTACAAGATAGTCTAGATTGTGTCACATGCTTGTGAGTTTAAACTCATTTATATGTTTTATGGGTGAAAAATTTGCTACTCCTAATCTTGGATACATGGTGCATTCTTTCTTTTCATCATTTTCCCACTGTGCTTTAAATCCTAACTAGTGCTGAGCAAGGTCGGCGGAATCGTCCCGAACCGCCCAGTTCGAAGGCTGGCGCTGGTGCAGATGGTGGAGGCCGCAGCCGGATCCCTGTTCCGCCGGCCTCCCTCTCTCTCCCTCCCTCTCCAGCTCTCTCTCTCTCTTCCTCTCTCTCTCACGGTCTCCTGTGTTGGTATAGGCCCAATCCGGCAAGGCCCATACCGACTCATGCTGCCGGGCAACCAGTACGGTGACTGGTACCGGCACAACAGACTCTGGTGCTAAGAATGTTTTCTTGTCTCTTTCTCTCTACTTACTAGTCAAACCCTTTCTGGCAAGAACCTTCGTATTTGTCCATGAAACTGAGGGTAGTAAAGTACTAGATGGTGTAGTAGTAGTGCTGAAGGCTAGCTTTATTTATTCTAGGGCCACAGGAGTTTGTATCATGGAAGATGCTAGATGTGCTGCAGCACCAGAGTCTCATGTGCTGCCTCTTGCAACTCTATATATAGGACAATAACAAGCTTGAATTGATCTGTGTTTGAACTTTAATAATTCCTGTAGTAATTTAAATTTTATTACATATTTGTGAGCTCTTAATTTAAGTCTTGCATGCATTGGAAGTTGCAATGCTTGTTTTTTCCTTTTTCCTGAATATAATTTAAAGGTCTATTAAAAACAAATGTTATTTTCCTTCTATCATAACATTAGCGATATTTTGAAATTTTCAGGTTGAGAAATTGTCGAGAGAGGACATTTCATCAAGGTTATCATTGAATGTGAATGTCACGTCAGTTGGTCCTCTCTTACTACCAGATTCCCTTATCACTATAATGGATGTGAGTCATCCATATTTGCAATCTTTAATAAATTCTTGCCTCTTATCATGAGTTATTTCTTATATCATGTTTGCAAAGAAATCTATGAAAAATGGCTTTGAGAATTTATTTTTCCATGTGTATGATTTAATGTTTCCATTGATAGTTTAACATTCTGTCAGAAGGGAGGCTTTCTAGAGCAACCTTTGCATGTATCTCCATCATACCCACATACACCTTCACTAAATTTTGTTAAGAAGCCCTACCTTTCACATATGCATATGCATATGGATGGTAAGTTTCTCTTTTAGCAAGTCGACGAAAATGAAGAAACATGATAAGATGACTAGCATAATGTTGGATAGGAGTGAGAAGATTTCTTGCTGAGATAGCCAGCATAATAACAAAGGACCTTAGCTACTGAGGAAGGTTTATGGTTAAATAAATCAGACTTAGGATGGGAAATGAATTTTGGAAAGAGGGAAAAAATCCTCAAGGTATGAGCATTTTTGCACATAGTGATCTTCATTAGGATGAGCAAAGGGAAGAGGAACATGAGGATTGTTCTATATTTATTTTTTTTTGTGTGTGTGTTGTTTGGGGGGGGGGGGGGGGGGGGGAGTGGGGGCAGGGGGATTTGTTTAGAATTTTTCTGACAGTAGTTGTTTCTGCTGTTATTCTTACTGCTACATGTTATTTTCAGTTATAGAGTCTAATAGAACTTAAGGGTTCAATTGTTAGGTGACAAGAGATAAGTCATGAACATTTGGATTTGTAATTTTCTGCATTTTGAAATTGTTGTGAAGGTATTTCCAAAAAGTGTTAAGGGGCCAGATAAGTTGCTTAAGGAATAAGTTATATGATTTGGGTATTTTTTGGGAACAGAATATACTACTGTATTTTATTCTCATTCCTTTTTACCTTTTCGTAGATTTATTAGTCTTCTACATTGTTTGAAATAGAACAAATACCTTCCCAAATATGCATAGAATAGCGGTCATTAATTGCTCATGAGGCTTTGATACAAGGCATATTGCATTTTATTTGGGTTTATAAGAAAAACTGCAGCAACTTAGTCAACTTTTATCATTCTTCTCCATAGATGGTGCCATTACAACTTTATATTCTCTCTCTACCTAATCTCTCTCTTGGACACAAATACAGGCACAGAGTGAGAGGAGAGAAGGAGAGGGAGCCTGCTTTAGAATCAAATTTCATTGCGAAAATGGTTGATTTAAAAAAAAATAGTGTGACACCATTCAATGTCAAAGTTAACTAATTCAACACTGGAGGCTTGTTTTAAGTTATCAAGTTTTTGAAAGAACAGTAGACCATGTTAGATCAGTTAAAGAAGATGAATAATGGTTTGAGGATCACTAATGATAGCAATGTTGAAAGGGCAACCATTTAATATGGTGGAACAAAGTTTTGAGAAAGCTGATCCAATTAAATAAAGATCAGTTAATGTGATCCGACCTCTATTAATCTGCCAGAGAAGCAGGAAAATTTAAAAATGATGATCAAGGATCATGAGGTCCCCATGGTCTAAATTGATGAGATTATTGAAGAAAGCGACTACAAACTTAATTGTAGTCAAGGTATGCGGTACCGACTGTACCGACGTACCGGTGGGCATCGATACCGGTACGGTACCGAACCAAACCGAGCCGAATCGGTACGGTACCGATGGGGCTAAAAGCCAAAAAAATTTGGAGCCGGTATGGACTGGTCGGTTCAGGCCGGTACCGGTTCGGTACGGGCCGATACGAATCGGTACGGGCCGATACTAATCGGTACGGGCCGGAACGCATCGGTACCGATCGGTACGGTTCGGTACCGAAATATGTAGCTGTACCGTACCGGTACCGGTATGTACCGGCCGGTACCGGCCCGTACCGGCCCGTACCGACCGGTACGGCAGACCATGATTGTAGTAGCTGTAGGATCACCATTCACTATATTGTCCCAGCTATTCCATGATCGTTTTAATTATTATGAGTTGGCTCTAACTTCGTGGTAGCGCACCCTAATCAATGATCACGATCAACTACTTTTAATTATTTAAAGAGACAACATTAATCTCCATTATAAGAGTTGATATGTGAAGATAACATTTGCTGACATGACCTTTGGGCAAGATGCAGTCAGTGACAATAAGTTGATGTAAAATAGAAGCTAGTCTCAGAAACTGCATTAGTTTTGGTTTTATCATACTAGATGAGTTTTGGTTTTTCATGTGACTGATTTTTATCCTACTCTTAACAATTCGTTTCTGAAAAACTAAAAGAGGCTCAGAAAAATATGTTGAATTTAAAAAAACGTAAAGAAATTGAGATAAGAAATAATTGCAAATTTATTTTAGAGTATTTAATACTTTTGGAATGGATCTAGATGAAATCGAAGAAGAAGAAAGAGATTCAAGAAGACAGAGAGAAGGAAAAGCACAGCAAACACAAATTTACATGGTTTGGCTACAAGCATACATCCACAGGCAAGGATGAAGTAGAGATTCCACTATAATCAAAAGGGGGAAGCATAGAGCTACCTCTCAGCAAATCCTAATCCCATTACACCCAGTTTCACCTGCCTTACCAAAACGAGGCAAAAGAAGATAGATATCAAAAATCCTAAGCCCTTCGCTACCACCACTGACCTCACAAAATGTGCTCAATCAGTTTTCTTCTCAAATTTGTCAAACTGAATCATTGGGCGGGTGGATCAAGGAAACTGTTTGAGGCATTCTTTTTTGAGGGGATATACCACTTTTGGCCTTGGATGTACCATTTGGAGTTTGATATGTTTTCCAGTTCGTCTTGGTTGCTGCCAATTGGACATGACAATGGATATATTGATGAAATTTGAGCTTGGGGATACCCAAGTTTATGATATATTTAATATGCTAAACTTGGAATATTAAAATGGTTTCAAATCTTCTCAAAATTTACAAGGTTAAAGTTTAATCTAGAGAAAATGATTTCCCAACTTTTCAAATATGAGAAGTTATGAAAAATTATCATCAACAACCTATATGTACAATATATTTGGCCACAAATATATTCTGTCCTGCAACCCTAAAATGGTCTCCAGTTTTGGATTGGTTCCCCTTAAAATTGTAACTTTTGTGTTTCATAATTTCTTGTGAAACTTCAATCATGGATAGTGCATCAAGTCGGAATTTTATGAGCTTTTCTTATTGACGCTTTAATGATGAACTAAAAGCCATTCTCAACTATGTCATTTAAATATTACATCTTGATTCTTGCAGACAAACGACTATTGTGCTGTTCCGCAAGAACTGAAAGATCAAGTGAGTGAAAGATACCCTGGAGCAAGGCGAGCAGTATTAAAGACTGGCGGTGATTTTCCATTTCTTTCTCGCCCGGATGAAGTTAACTTATACCTTCAGGTACTTTAGCACCCTGCATTTTTTTATTTCATCTTGCACATTTATTTTGGCTTGCTGTCTGCTCATGACCAAAATCTCACAGCTTCATCTGAGACGCGTAGGAGTCGAAGCAAAACCAGATCTCCTGCAAGGCATTTCAAGAGACGGTAGTTCCGGGGGTTCTAGTGATGAGAAAAAAGGTGGAGGGAACTTGGATAAGCCCCCAGAAGACCATGGTAGCCCTGGGGCACATGATGGTGGTGGTCATCAGCCTCAAGCTTCGGGATCTGAAGTCCATGGTTTGGATGATCAGATCTTGACTAATAGAGAGATTACCAGCATGACCCTTGGGACTTTGTCCTTTCTCATGCAAGCACCATATATCCCATATCTACTGCAATTCTTCATGGGTGCATTATACATTACTTGGAAACGGTTGCCGAACATTCAGAATTTGCGTAAAATATGAAAGTCATTTGCTGAATGTTACTGTTCTCCAGCTCCTGTGAAAAATATACCATCTCGTTAGGGTGGTTGGAATGTTATTCTTCCAGAATGGCTTAACATATAGGCTCCCTTTTGTCCTTTCCATTTGCCTTTGGAGATTACCTTGGTCGTTGATGCCATGAGTGCATGAATTGCTCATTTCTCTTATCTAGGAAAACCACTTATATTATGAAATATTAATTTCTTTTTTTTCTTGTATTCAATTTTGTAAAAGAGCTACTTGATGAGAATCCTGTAGTGGGGGTGTTGAATGTATGATTATGTTATGATCATCAACTCTGGACATGTAGCAATGTGCGCAAATTACAGCCAAAGTCCAAGGACTACGACAGTTATGTGGACATTAATGGCCTATTTGACAAATGCAAAAGGATTGGGCTGGATTTTTTACAGGATCATGGACCAGAGTTTATTGAAGGTCTGTATCACCCCAATCCTTTTCCGTCCAAATCCTATGGGAGAAAAAAAAAAAAAAGGATCTCCATAATTTTTTTTTTTTAATTCTGCAGTTCAACAAACTCGTACCGGATTTAGGCCAAAACTATGATGCATAGGTCGTTAGAAAAAATAGCTAGGCTGGCTAACAGGTTCGATTTTTATAAGAAATTCAGCTACTGAATTTTCCAAATAGGCTCTAGTAGAGAACTGTTGTTATAAAGTATTGTGATATTAAGATGATTGATAATCAGATATTTCAAATAATCTTGCTACAGACTTTTGTAAAACTGCATGAAATGTTAATGCACATCCAGTAGCTTCAATGAAGGATGGTAGGTGAAATCTTTTCTTCTTTTTTTTTTTTTTTAGGATGCTTTATACAGTACGTATACGAATACATCCAATAAAGTCAAAATACAACAGCTCGCGGAGTGCCAATAGCAACTCCCCTCTCCGAACCAAAGGGTATACCCTGAGTGGTAGGCCGTGTAGGCAGCCACTTAGTCAGCCGCCCTGTTGGCGTCTTTGAATATATGCTTGATCTGAAGGGCTCCTCCATCTCTCATCATCATCCCTATGTCTCAGATCAGGAGGTGGTTTGTGCTCTCACCCCTCGACCCTCTCCGAATCCATCCGATAACTATGGCTGAGTTGCCCTCCAAAATGATCGATCGGGCCTGCAGCACCACCCGCGCGTGTCAAAGGCCCGCCTAGGCTGCTCACAACTCTGCCTCTGGAACCGACGTGTCAAACAGCTGGCAGCTGCCTGCCGCCACCACCCTGGAATGCGGGTCCTGTATCACAAAGCATGCACCGCCCCGCATACCACCATCCAGCACCGACCCATCGAAGTTGACCTTGAGGAAGCTCGGGGGTGGGGACTCCCAGGTTAAAAACACCGTCTGAGGAGTTGCCAAAGCAGAGGGTGAACCCCAGGTATCCCAAGCTTACAAAGGTCTATCTGAAGGGTAGGTGGGCTTGATCTCTATGGCCTGTGCCCGAGCAAACTCCGCAACAAACTTCGGTGACATCCTACGCTCACCGAAGATGCGAACGTTTCTTGCCAACCAGATCTGATGTACCATGCAAGTCGCTCTAATAGCCTCCTGACAAGTCTGCGAACTAGCCAGCCACTGTCTCATCACCTGTAGAAACTGTGTCCTTGCACTTCAAACCTCCTGCAGGTTCTCTGATCACTGCCATGTCGATCTCGCCCATGTACATTAGAACCTTTGACTCTCTTATAATGGTTATTAAATGAACGAAACTCTCGAAAGGCCTACTTGGAGTTAGCCAATGGGTCTTCTAAACCCAGGTTAAAGAAGAAGGGGCCTTGGGCTTATAGAGCGCGCCCCAAACTTCAAGGCCTGACTAGATGTCAGGCTGGCCATTAGTTGACTTGGACAACGTGAGAGCTCATGATGGAGGGCACATTCAAATTCCAATCGCATTGAGTCTTTGATTTAAGCATTATTAGGCAAGCTCTGTGCATTCCAAAGTGAGACCACAACATTGGTCACAATTTGCATTAACTGAAAATATGTTAACATAAAAAATTATGAATTTTGCAAGAAAGTACATCAACTTTTTCAATGTTCAAATTCAATGTCATTTTCTTATCTTTGCATATATGGAAAGATTTTGGGGATTGGGAGAAGGGCACCCTTGCCTTTCTAACTTAAAATTTCACACCGGCAAGTTTAAGCAGAGCAAATCTTGCACAGAACCTGCACACGAGCAGAATTTGCAGAAATTTTCGTAAAACGATTCAAAGCATGTCCCTTAGTGTTAAAAATCTTTATTATCTAATCAACTGCTTTAAGGATGTAGACACCCCATTCTTTGGCCCTCTGCGCACCCTTTGGAGGTGTCATCTTATAAAACGCCCTAAAAGCATATACCCAGGCACCGTGCATCCATCCTAGTTTGTCCTGGCCCTGGGTGTTTCAACAGCAAGGTTCTGCCTTCAAAACTATCATGGGGGTAAGAATTTGTCACCAGAACCTTTTGATGGGAAAATCCTGCCATCAGAAGCTATTTTTAGGTTTTCCACCTTTTGGGGTCCTACCTATAGTGTTCTAATCTCAGGACATTCTGATAGCAAGCCTTTGCCATCAAATCTAAATTTCGAATTTTGGCACCCTCAGAACAACCTGCAACATTGCAGAATGGCTTAACAACTTTCTACTATCCTAAAAAAAATAATAATAATAGGTTAGAGTGTTTTGATAGCAAATTCTTCCAATAGATCGTTCCGACAGCAGGTCTCTACTATTAGAACCTCTTTTCTACCATATGATTATGGATTTATGGTGTGCTAGAACTTTGAATTTGAACACCGGATAAGCCAGTCTTATTTATCCCTAGGGCCATATAAATAGCCTCCTATCTATAGTCATCGATTCTCTGCCGCTAGAATAGAAATCAGATCGGATACTAGCATATCTATATCCATATTTTTTTTAATCATATACAAAAATTTATATCTATATTTATTTTAAAAAAATACAAATATAAATTGAATATAGAAAAGTATGAATATAGACATGAAAATAAATCAAATAATTAAACTTTATAACTTCAAAATTAAAGATATTATTAAGTAGATTATAAATCAAGTTAATAGCATATTAATATAGTCATTTATTTTTCTTAAAAGTTCATGATTATAATATAAAATTAAATAGGATTATAATTGAAGTCGGATATTCGGATAAAGAATATCGGATAGTTGTCATCTATATACATATCTATTTTTCTTTGACAGATATGGATATGAATGTAGATATTAGTTAGATGCTCAAATTTTGATCCGTATCTGGATAGATTCGGATAGAAAAACGGATCCGGACATATATTGTTCAATCTACTTTCATCCCTATCTCCTGCAATTCTTGAGTGATGAGAGGTTCTAAGAGGAGGTCTAGCTTGAATGCCCAGAGAGCATAGCCGAGCGAAGCTATCTTCTACAGAGATGCTGAGGGATTGTGGCCTCCATCTCCTTCTAAGTATGCTTCCTTCTCTTTCTCACCCTTCTGTATCTGATTATTTTCTTGTATGCATTCATCATTATGTCTCCTTTGCATGCATTAGTATAAGGCATAACCTACCTACTAGTTTCTTATTCAGGAGTTTGTAATTAAGTGGAGGAGCAAGTGTCTCGTACTCCTTTAGTCCCTCACATTCCACTGAATACGTGTGGATTTATGGTAGTATTACTTCTAATATACATTGATCTAATAACGATACCCTTGAAGCATCCTCCTTGTAGTCGTCTACCATGAAAATCCCTGAGTTGTATCCCCTTCTTGCAGTACATGCATGAGTATTGCAATTTTAGTTTATTTGGGGTTAGGCTTTGGTCAGTAATCTGATTAGAAACCTAGAAGGAGACACAAGAAAAATTAGGTGTTATTTGCATGACCAACTCTCGAGTTATATGGTAGTAGCGTGACAATCTCAAGTCCCCTTGGTCTCTACTTGGGTCGAAGTCTTCTTGCTGATAAGTGGTACTCCACCGCATGTAGGTCTCTACTATCAGTTACATATCTCTCACCAGGTTGGAGTGAAATTCGCCCCCTATTTGGGTGAGATTATGTTACACTCTAAGAGATTCTAAGGGTAAGGAAAAGCAGATAGGGTAACTCAAGTTCGGGGTAATTGATGAGAGGCTTTTTCTATCCCATTAGTACCTTGTAATTAAATTTATAATTGTCTCTTTATTCACATGCCTTCTTTAAGACTCTACGGGCAAGCTGCAAGATAGAAAGTCTCAAGGGGCAAGATTGACCAGTGCTTGGGCTAATAGAGAGTTACCATAGTTGACCTGAAAAAGTTAGCCTTACCCTAGAAGTTCACATATCTATGAGGAAACATCCTTAAGTGAAAGACATCAAAATAACAAGAGAAACAAACTAAGGCTCATGATGTCTACGAACATGAATGATCAAAATGCTTGCATGCATGAAAATGATAATTCTGACCATTGTCAATAAGATGAATATGATGGAAACCAAGTAAAACCATCAACCACCTCTACCTCCACAACCACAACCATAGCCTCTGCCACAACCAAACCCTTTTGCCTACCCTCTAGCCTCAACCTCCAACATTATAACCAAAGGAGTCACAACCTTTGAGATTGTAGGAGCCATATTGCCCAACTATGCAACCCAAGAGGAGGGAAGGAGTGAATTGATTTAACAAAATTTTAATTAAAGATATACAATTTAAAGAATTCAATTTTCAATGTGTGAATGAAGTGAGAATGCAAGCATATAAAGTAGGAAATATAAAGAATAGGAAACAAGCAAGACACAAATTTTATAGTGGTTCAATGCCAAACTTAGCACTTACGTCCACTCTCCAAAAATTTTATATGAGCTCACAATCAACTCAGTTGAACTTCAAAAGTCATCAACCACTACCACTCCTTTTCCAAGCCTTTCCTTGGCTTGATAAGGAAACAACAGAGAATACCTAAGTTTCAACCCCCGAAACTTATTATAATCAACAAGAAGAATGGCTCTCTTAGGAGCAGTAGATCAGTTGTTGAAGTTCATGAGGAAGCACTTGCTGATTTTTGATGTGGGCTTGAATGCTCTGTAATTGATTCTCTTAGGAGTAGTGGTTGTAATCTTTAATGCTCACACTAAATGCTTTCTTTTCTTTTTGTTTTTCGCTTGCTCCCACTTTCTTCTTTCTTCTTGTTGTCTTTCTTGGGTGTTCCCATACATTTATATCTTGAAAAATAGTTGGAAGACCATTTTTAGCTGTTAGACAAGCTAAAATAGCCAGTAGGAGTGCAAATAGCCATTCTAATTTTGCAGAAAATTTAGTTGTTACTGTTGTCAGGTGAAGATGGATTGACTCAACTTCTTCAAGGGTCGACTTGTGATCTTAAGGGGTTGACTTGAGAAAGTGCTTATTTTTGTTACACTCTGTCTTTAGCCTTTATTCACTATAGAGTTGACTCATCTAACCTATTGTCGACTTATCCTAGATTGGGGTTGATTCATGATCCTCTAGAGCCGACTCATGAAAGAGCATGTTTTTATTGCTCTCTATTTTCTGTCTCGGACCATTCTAAGATCGACTCGATATATGCTATGATCAACTCTTATTCTGTAGGAGCCGACTCATGATACTTCAGGGTCAACTTGTAAATGTGCAATTTTTCATGCCCTTCTGTTTTTCACTTGTGGCTATTCTAGGGTTGACTATGTTGATCCAGGGGTCGACTCATGAAAGCATGCCAGTCTTCTTTATTATGCTAGGGTCGACTTATGTTCTCTTGAGGTTGACTCCTAAAATTGTCCAAAATTGAGGCCTTCTATTTAAGCCTATGGACGTTCAAGGATCAACAACTAATGTTCTTGGGGTCGACACTTTTGACACAATACTTTATAATCTTGACTTACATCTTTTCTTCTTGAGTATTTTGAGTTGATATTAACTTGACTTCTTGTGAACATTCTTGTACACTCTAAACATATGATTAGTGAACTTTTTACTCAAATAGTTTGTATCACCAAAATTAAACCTTTTGGGTCATTGGGTCCAACCTCAAGTTATCTGTGCTCATCTCCTTTTGGCTCATATTCTCTCCCACCACCTCTTCTCACCCCATGATCGTCAATATTAGTATATCTCATCCGATGTAGTGAGCGGTCATTATAGATGTCGATGTGCATCAATGCTCTAGAGGTCTTCCCCTCAATCTCAACATCATGATCTCAAAATACCAAGATCAGGATCATGCCATAAAAGATAAGCATACCTTCGACCTGCTTGCTTCTTGTGCATCTATTAGAACTTAAGTATGGGCATGTTTAGGGGATATTTCCTAAGCACATGAAACATCACTGCAATGTCTCTCTCTGAGACAAAATCGAACCTTCCCATCTTAAGAAAGAAAATTCTATTGATCATGTGATGGAGGAGTCTCATTTCCATAGATAATTGATTAGCACTCACTCCTCCAGTTCGTTGACATCCTCATGTCCCAAGATATGTTGGAGATCGATTCTCCACTCGTCCAACGTATCTGTAGAAGATCCGCCAGTCGGCATTTGTAGAAATATCCCCAAACTCAATACATTGCAAAATTCAAACATCCTTGACCACACACTCCGAACTCCCAACATCGAACTTTACATTTCCATAAAATTCTCGAACTTCTCCCAATTGTGAACCTTCTCGATCCTAGAACTCAAAATCAACATTCCTTCCTACTGTGACAATCCATAAAGAGAAAGAAACCTTACTTGGAGAGGGTTGAGGAGGAATGGAAGCTTACTTTTCATAAGGTGGAGGATGGGGGTTAGATCGAGCTTTCGTGCGTCGTTCCATCCACTCTAGGGTTTTGGTCCACTTCAATTGTTGGGCGAGTTGCTTCCAAGGAGCCATTTGAGATCCAAACGATCCAAGAAAGGAGAGATTTAGGACTTGAAATGGACGATTTTGGGAGGGAAGAGGATGGGAGGGAGTTTCGAGCAGAGAAGAGAAGACTTGAAATGAAGAGAACTTGGGATGACTCGGGTATAGAATCCGTCTCCCAACATAGGGTTCAACTCGAAGTAATCCTTGAGTCAGCTCCTAAGAAGGGGCTGGCCCGTTCTTTCTCACGAGTTGACTCCTCCACAGCCTACATAAGCCTAACTTTCATCTAGAGTCGACCCACAGCTCCTCCTTAATTCAAGGAGTGAACTCTCCATAACAAAGGGTCGACTCCTTGGACTGGGAGTTGGCACTTCAATAAGAAAAAATCAATACACAGATGATCAATTTAGGGTCAAAAGAGATTGCAATCAAATTGTTCAAGAGAGATTTAATTAATAACAAAGGCTTTTGTGATGCAGCTTTTAATTGAGAGGGTCATACTCCTAACTCAACCCTAATCATGCTAAATCTATCCTCACCAAAAATTTTGGTTAAAATATTTGCTAATTGTTTATCGGTACTTACAAATCAAACATTACATTATTATTTTGAACATAACCTCTTATGAAATGATGCTTTATCTCAATGTGCTTAGTTCTGGAATGCTAAATTGGATTTTTAGTTAAGTTTATTGCATTAGTATTATCACATCTGCTAGGTATATTGTTATATTTTATGCTAAAATCTTCAAGTTGTTGGTCAATTCATAAGATTTGAGTACAACAACTTCTGACGGTAATGTATTCGGCTTCAGTCGTGGACAATGTTACCAAATTTTATTTTTTACTAGATCATAAGATTAAATTTACATCTAAAATTTGACATGTTCCACTAGTGCTCTTTCTATCTGGTTTGCATCCAACAAAATCAGCATCTGTATATCCTATTAAATTTAATGATGATTGTTTAGATTACCAAGGACCTACCTTTTGAGTTCCAATTAAGTATCTTAAGATTCATTTTACTGTAGTTAAGTTTGACTCTTTAGGATTAGATGGAAATCTAACACACATATATAAATAATATCAGGTCTACTATAAGTAAGATAGAGTAATTATCCTTTCATGCCTCTATAAAATTTTGAGTCAACATTCTTACTGAGCTCATCTGAATCGAGTTTGCAAGACAAACTCATTTAGGTGCCTATTGCATTGGCATTCTCTATCCCAAAATTCTTCAACAGTTCTTTTGTGTATTTGCTTTGATTGATGAAGATCCTCTCATCTGTGTGCTTAATTTGGAATTTGAGGAAGAATTTTAGCTCTCCCATCATGCTCATCTCAAACTCTCCCTGCATTAGTTTGGCAAATTCTTGACATAAAATCTTATTAGTGGCACAAAAAATAATATCATCTACACATAATTATACTATTAATAGGTCTTTGTCTTTTCTTTTTATAAACAAAGTAGTATCTACGTTTCCTCTTATAAAGTTGTTTTCAACTAAGAATATACTTAATCTTTCAAACCAAGCATGGGTTGCTTGTTTTAAACTATACCAAACTTTATTTAATTTGAAAACATAATTAGGATACTTATAATTTTTGAAACCAGGTGGTTGTTCTACATACACTTTTTCAGCAATATAATCATTTAAAAATAAACTTTAACATCCATTTAAAATAATTTAAAGTTTATAAAATATGCAAAGATAAGTAAGAGCTCCTCATAATCCAGAGTTGACTCCTCAAATTAAGAGTCGACACACAAAAGAAGATAATTCAAGATATTCAATGAAATGCAATTAAAGTTTAATTGATTCAAAATGATGAACATGAGTTTAACAAGAGAAATTTGACTAAAAGGATTCCAAACTTCTAGTTCACTTCTAATCAAACAAAATTTTTCTTCATTCAAAGTTTTTGTAAAAATGTTAGCAAGTTATTTTTTAGAACACACAAATTCAATCATTACATCATTGTTTTGAGCATGATCTCTTATAAAGGGATGCCTTATTTTAATGTACTTAGTTCTTAAGTGTTGTATAAGATTTTTACTTAAATTAATAGCACTTTTGTTATCACATTTGGTGGGTATTTTTTCAAGTTTAATGCCATAATCCTCAAGTTATTGCTTAATCCATAAGATTTGAGCACAACTTTCAGTTAATATATATTCAGCCTTAGCTGTAGGTAAGGCTACCAAATTTTGTTTCTTGCTAAACTATGAGATTAAGTTCACTTCTAAAAATTAGCAAGTTCTACTAGTGCTTTTCTTATCAATTTTACATCTAGCAAAATCTGCAACTGAATACCCAATTAGGTTAATTGAAGATTGTTTAAAATTCCAAGATCGGTAGGATCTGGGCTTATAACGATCCTATTTCGTATGGCAGGATCATCCCAAGATCAAGAGTGATGTAGATTGAGGTGATGAGATCACTATATTTGGTTACCCTACATGGTAGTGATCCCAAATCACCCTCACTCCTCAAATCACCATCCAACCCAATGATGAAATACCCATCCTTAAGGTCGAAAATCTAATATGACGTAGGGCAGTGATCTTGGGTTAAAAGTTAAAGGATTAGAATACCTCTCAATCCAACGAAAAAAATTAGTATATCAATATACCGTTAATATATTATATCAATATTATATATATGATATTATGTTATATTGATATTATTTATTATGGTTATGATATATATTATATTGTAATATATTATTAATCATATTATTGTCGTATTATTATTCAATGATAAGTTTAAACTATAGTAAGAAATATATTGTTGTACTTTATATTTATATAATGAAACTATTTAATATATTACTCTTATTTACCTTATTTTTCTAATCAAAATAAATATATGTATTAAAAAATAATATATGATAAGCATAAATAAAATATTAAGTTTATGATAACCATTAATATATCTTTATAGGATTAGTGATTTATAGGACTAATAAATATATTTTTATAGAATATATTAATAATTAATATATTAATAAACATAATAATATATTATTATAATACATTTATATAATTAATAAATATATTTTTATGGAATTTATTAGGGATAGTTTTGCTATTATATGGTTAGCAATCTTGGATTTCTATAAAATATTAAATAGGTTGCTCGTAGATATCTGGAACCTTTAATCACTACAATGATCTTAGACCATCAGAGATAATATTGTCCCGGGATAAGAATCACAAGCTCACCAAATGCCACCTATGGGGCAACTCATCAAATAGCAATTATGGGTCATATGATCCCCCAACGCTGCTCCATGATATATGCAATTTCTAATTCGAATCAGGATAAGATTCCTAGAGTCAGGAGATTGGGTATGCCAACGGTCAAATTTGTGCTGACTTCAGTTTGACCACTGTTCAGTCTCGAGTAACTGCTATTGGGCCCAAAACCGTGGTTTGAGCAAACTCACTATAGGCCCACGATTGGGCCCAGATAGAATTCTAAGGGCATTCACTCATCACTGGGCAATTAGGTATCTAATTGTTTTTGCTATTCTGCTCTATTTTGAGCTACAAATCGATTGTAGTAATAATTTTGAACCTACTACGGCTGGGCCAGTTAGCCGAGCCGTTGGGCACCCGTAGTTGTTGATGTCATGCTCGTTCCTTCAGAAGGATTGACACCATGCCTGTGTGGCCAAATATATGGTTGAAATATGGGATTGCACCATAGAAATTTTCCAAACTCAATCATGTCATGATCAGTAGGCCTTGTTGTGTGGTTGCATGATATTGGAAGCCATTTTCGGGCAATAAATACCAAAGAGATGACTAAAAGATTGAGAGGATATGTTCATAATATTTGATATTTCCTTTCAGCAAGAGGAGCTGGTGACTAGGGGTGTAGTTCAGCTGACCTTGTTTAAGCTTGGGTCTGAACAAATTTTGCTCCAAATTGATTTCAAGTTTGAAAATCTAGATTAAGCTCAATCTATTTGTTATTTGATCGACTTCATTCAAGCATAATTTCAAAAGCGGCTTGATAGCATTAATCAAACTGAGATCAATTTAAACTTGCACCAACAACTTGAATTGAGCTTTATTTAATTTCTTTGATCAAGCTTGATTCAAGTTGATGCCAAGACAATGAAGCTACTCAGATCAGCCTCGCTGGTAACATGAGTCCTGATGTTTAATAAAAGCTAACAGCTGCCAATAACTAGAGGAACATTAGCAGACAAACTTCATTTCCAATTCAACATTATGAACAAGCATTCTGAAAATGCTTGCAGTGTTTAGCTCCATATAGACAAATGTGAGTGCCTTTCGGATGACATTATGAATGCATTTCAGATGATTTTTCTTTCATGATACCTTGTCCATGAAGTTGTGAGCATGGTGTCCCAAACATCCCTGCACCATTATACCTGTCTTTTGCCCTTTTTTCCTGCTCATCTTCTTGTTCTTCAGATATCCGGCCTCTGCCATGCTTATCATGATTGGACCACTCTTTCTTTATAGCAAGCGAGCTTTGAGTTGTTGCTGTAAAGTTAGATACGTACCAATGCTGGAGTCTGGTATTGTTAAAAGCCTTGGTGGACCTGGGAAATAATGTTTAAAGGGATGTGGTCTACAGTACTTATGTCATAAAATATGGGGGACCTATTGATGTTCTTGCATAAATCTCCATTTGCATCCTTTTTAAGACCGGGAGGGGCTCTAAACCCAACCTGCCTCAAGAGAGGGGATTTAGCCAACATCACTTGGAATCGAACGCTAACTTTGAGTCTAAGTGTCAGTGCTTGGTGGTCCTGCATGTATCTTTGATCAATGTGTTTGAATTGCATTCGTCTACATGCTTCGAACTTTTATGGTGGATAATGTCTGTCACTGCTGTGCATGCGCACACAAAAGATTAATTATTCAAAAACTAGGATCTTGCAGGGATTTGGGCTTGCAGTAGCCTACCAGATGCAATCTCATCCTGATGTTAAATATCAGATGGACTAGCAGTGGATGTTATCTAATCAGCAAATCAAAAATTTTTTCCTAAATCCTAAATGAGTTTTCCTTTAGATAACTAGATGAGACAATAGTAATGAAAGAATAAGTTTGCATTTTCTGGTAGACAAAAAATAACAACCAATAAATAACTTGAAATCCATTTATCTCTTTGAATAAGTTCTCTTTTTGGTTACTTTAAAAAAAAAAATCTCTATTTGTTTAAATCTCCGAGTTGTTAATCCATGCTTTATTTGGATTTTACTACACATATGATGGAATCCTCCGAGTTGTACCATTTGTTTAAATCTCTATTTGCAAAAGGATTCAGGACTTCATCTAGAAAGACTAGCCGAAAAGTATTATTTAGGTTTCTTGGCCCTATGTAAGTACCTGAGATCTACCTAGTACATAACCAATAGGAGACTAAACATATGCCCGAGGAACATCAGTCACAATGTGAACCACTTTGGCCGCTACGAATATTCAGAAGGATCACCAAATTCGATGTGGATTACTTTGGCCTCTACGAGTATCTAAAGGGATCACCAAACTTGATGTAGACCACTTTGTCCACTATAAGTATCCAAGAGAATCACCATACTTGATGTAGAACATTTTGGCCATTACGATTATTCAAGAGGTTTACCAAACTCGATGTAGATCACTTTGACCACTACGAGTATCAAAAAAGATCACACAACTCGATGTGGACCACTTTGGCCACTACTAGTATTCAGGATGATCACTGACTCGATGTGAAACACTTTGATCACTATGAGTATTTAGAAGGATCACTAGACTCGATGTAGAATACTTCCGGAAGGGTTCAGAAGCGAGATCTGTCACATCGAGAAGGCAAGTCGTAGGTCAAACTTCCGGAGGCCATAACTTGGTCGTACGATGCCTAATTGAGATGATTTTTTTTTTTTTGAAATTAAGTATCTTTTTGAGATCTACAATTAGGAGGTTGAATTGAGATGAAATTCTACTGTTTAGACTCTAAAACAGACTGGTCAAACTGAAAATTTTCTTTTTAGGTAAGACTTTGATCAAACGTAGCTTTCTATACGAAAAAAATCAAGTAGAGCAATAGAAGGAAGAGTTGATTTAGAAGTCGAGATATATCTCTTCGAGATTTTTAGCTTTTCTTAGGAGATTTTTAATAATAATATATATTTTAGGAAAGAGAGTCCTATTAAGTTTGAAAGAGAAATTCGACCCAAATTATATTAGGACGGACCTCATATTATAGATAGAGACTATGTACCTTTTTTTTTAATCATTAATGAAAGAAAAGAAGATTTAAGCCCCACTTTCAAGATTTTTTCGTCTTCTTCTAGTTTCTTTTTTAGAGATTCGATTAAGCGGATTGAAAAAAAAATCCCTTCTCCCTGATCACATCAGAATCCTCACATACTCTCCTCGTTTAAGCACTGGCGTTCTTTGTAGGCTAAGGGTTCAAATCCTGAAAGTGCTACCATGATCGACCTATGGTCAGCCTCAATGGACCCGTGCTGCAGTATCCCCTAGTCCATATATATATGATGGATTGAGTCTGCTTTGATATAATTTGTCACAACACAGGATCTCATCAAAAAGGCTAGCTGAAAAATATTATTTGGGTTCTTTGGTCTTGTGTAAGTATCCAAGATCCACCCACTGCATAGCCGGTATGGGACTAATGACATCTGCATGGATCCTCACAATTTGAGCCGGCACTTTCAACACCAAAATAGGTGGAATATTACTATATCGATTTCATCATTTTTATATCATGTGAGATAAAAGTGGGCCCACATGGTACAGTTCTATTCCATCATTTGGTGGAATAGAATTATGTCATAGTATATGCTTGCCTCTATTTCCTTCAATTATTATTTTGCCCTTATCTACTATATAATCATATAAAAAATGGAGGGTAATTTTGTCATCTGTGATAAATCCAAAATATCTCAAAATACAATGCATATTAAATATACCTAATTCCCTATTTATCATTGGTATTTATTCCTCCAATCAAATGCCAAAATACTTCTATCCCCCCCCCCCCAAAAAAAAAAAAAAAAAAGGTTACTTCCACTATTTTGGATACCTCAAAATATAGTTATATGACATGGGATAAGTTGAAGAAAAGGGTATAATTCTATTCCACCATTTTGATGGAGCAGACTTACATCGTGAAAATAGATGAAAGATATCTTCTCTAATTTTTTTTCCCTTATGCACTTTTAAACATATAAAAGTATGGAAGGAAATTTATTTTTGTGATAAAATACAAATCATCACCAAATACAATATATATTAAATACATACATTTATTGCTCCAACTAATTGCATAAAATATCAATTTCATAAAGCGAGTTCCTTATCTTTCAAAATTTGTTGTGCAACTAAATGCAGTCCTATTTTTTATTTCAAAGAGCTGCTGTCTTTGCTCCTACCTCACTTGCATCATTGGTCACCTACTATATTTTGTCTCCAGATTCAGACCCTCTATTTTCTACTGCTAATCCTAGCCACCTAGGTTTAAATTGTGTTTTGGTGCTTGGGTCGGGCTCAATCGTCCTTCTATCTAAGCAATGTAAAGAATAGAAATGTCAATGGGTGGGCTTATTAATGCTTTTTTTTATAAGGATTTGATTTGGGGTATATACTACCTTTACTTAACTCCATCTGCCCTCCCAATTCTATGAACTAGATCCATCGCTCGTTGTATCACTAGATGGTCTATGTGGCTTATCATACCTCTCACATCGAAGCGAAGCTCTTCATGTGAAATAGAGTTTAACAAGATATATAGACGGTATAAGATCATATAGTTATAACTATAGGAGCATTCTATTCCATAGTCAAAACGGCAAAATCACTCCATTTCTAGTAAAGGGAAACGTTATGTAGTTACAACCGTAGAAAAGTTAATAGGTATTCTATTCCGATCCAATGGTTTTAATTGAAAAATATTCTATTCTTATCCGATACTTGATATATGAACAGCCAAATAATAGCCGAGATGCCCCTCTCAAGTTGGAACATGGAGATCACGAGCCAGCTTGACAATTGGATGTTGGAGCAATCTACTGATCAGATCGTACATAGGTCATCTTAATGAGATGACTTTGGATCTTTTTTTATGGATGAAATGGCAGTCAGGTTTGATATGCTTGGCTCGCTCATAAAAGATAGGATTGCATGCAATGTATAGAGCTAATTGGTTGCTACAAAAAAGAGTGGTTGTATGTCGTAAGACTTGTAAATCATCAAGTAAGTAAGTTAACCATTAAATTTCACATGCAGCGAATGCCATAGCCCGATATTCTACTTCAACAAAGGAGCAAGAAGTAGTATCTTGTTTCTTAGACTTTCATGATATATGACTAATGTCAAAAAGTTACAATATTTTGTAATAGACCTTTAAAAAGTGAGGCAACAAGCCGAATCCTAGCCTGAATAAGTAGAAAAAGATAATGGATCAAAAGAAGAGAACAAGAGACTTGCTCCTAGCGACGACTTGATGTAGCAAACCACTCAAAGTACAACTTCCCAATGAGACTAACATAGAGCATGAAAATATAGAGCACGCGCAACATCAAGTGTCGATATTTATGTTCAACAGCTCTGTTTTATTGCAACGTCCCTACGTGACTATGTTGGTGCAAGATACCATGGTTATTAAGAAAATGTTGCATTTCATTGGGAAAAAAAAATCAGATCCATTATCGGAGCAAATTAATTTAATGGAGTAGTCCTATTAGCATTGGACATATGCATGAAAATATTGGAATATGATAAATGTTTCGGATTTAAGATGCATTAAAAAGGTCCATATGCATCGGTATAGTCATCAGCAATGGTTACTTAATGGTGAGATGGGCCAAGTAAGCTAGATATAGGGTGTCCATGGTGGGAGGGTGATGAAAATGAGAAGATCCATGTCAAACGTTTTTAGGTTAGTGGAGAGGTGGAGGAGGGTTTAGCGCTAGTGGAAGCATGGGATGGTGCCGGAGAAAGCTCGTAGTTGGGATCCAGTGTGGATGTGGCGGGTAGATTCATGCTCGAGAAAGTGGGATTTGGAAAGAAGAAAAGAGGGTGGGATTCGGTGTGGACGTCATAGGGTGGATAGATACTAGTAATGGTGCAAATAGGTTCGGTTGGACTAAGTCATGAGCGATCCCAACCTCGATTCCCAACTTAATAGAAGATCAAATTTGGTCTGGTCAAATCCACAACTAAAATTTTTGACTGAAGGGATCATTTGGCTAGAACTGGATCCATATATAACCCAAACCCAACCTGAAAAATTTGGATCCGACAATGGCGAGATGAAAGGTGGGTGGAGATGATAGGAAGGATCGATTCTCCTACTCTGATACCATGTGAGAAGTGGAATCAATAGCTAGACTGCATTGCATTATTATTCCTAATATATAACAAGTACATATAGAGGGTACAAGATCATGTAGTTACAACTATAGGAGCATTTTGTTCCGTAGTTATGACTGCAGAAGCATTTTGTTTCTAAGAAAGGAGAATGTTATATAGTTACAACTATAGAACAATCAATGGATATTCTATTTTGATCCAGTAGTCACAATTGAGAAATATTTTGTTCTTATCCAATACTTGTAGATGCAAAATGGTCCAAAAATTGGATCTACCCCCAGCAAACTCGGCCAAAAAAAGTAAACACCAAAGTTTTTAGTTTGCGCAGTTCACCGATTTCTGCTTCCATTTTCTCGTGGCCAATCCAAGCAAAGCCTCCAACCAACGACGAGCAAGGCCCAGAGTGGAATAGATGCATAGGCCAAGCTTCCTTGAAGGGCATGACCGGATTGTATTCCCACTCTCAGTCCCATGAGCCCATGCAACTATCGAGGCAAACAAAAGAGTAAAAGAGTGGTCTTACTTTTTCTCTGGCTCATTTCCAGACCTTAATTATCGTAAATAAAGCTTCTGAGAGGGCCCGTAATGAGAATGAAGGACATCAAATTTCTATCGCCCAACTTCACAATATATATAAGTATAATAATTCAGGATCTCACCCAAAAAAGCTAGCCGAAAGATACTATTTAGGTTCCGTAATCCTGCAAAAGTATCCAAGATCTACTTGGCGAATAACCGATATGGAACTAAACATACGCCCGCACGGATCCTTACATACTCTTTCCGTTCAAATTCTGACGTCCTCGTCGGACTAAGAGTTCAAATCCATTAAAATCTAATCACAAATACCATGATCGGCTTATAGTCAGCCTCAATGGATCCGTACTGCAGTGTCTCCCAGTCCATATAAGTTATGGAAGGTATTATTTGAATTTTTTGATCATGTATAAGTACCCAAGATCTACTCAGTGAATAATCAATATGAGACTAAACACACGCCCACACGATTCTCCTAATAAGCTTTCTCTTGGCAACGTTATTTCGCATCGGATGGGTTTATGTGGGGTCTGCGGGGCTCATAGCACCTCAGGGCCAACCATTTTGTTCTGGCAGCAGTTGTGTGCTTGTCTCCTATCTCGGGTGCACGTGGATGTGCCCGTGGACAGGAGACGACAGGTGCATGGCTCTAGCCATCATGCATGCTGGTCCGGGAGACATCTCAATCGTGCCTTCATTCGCGGACCTACTCATCTTCATGCTTTCTGAGCGAAATGTTAGAAATGGTTCGGCCACATGATTCAAGAGCATTGCTTTTGCTCATATGGACCAAAGAAAAGGAAAATGTTGGCCAATTATTTTGGGCCTAGCTAACCAGAATCGAACGGGATCAAATCAAAGCCTAGGAGGGGTTGGCGTATGTAATTATCGCGCTCAGCGCCTCCGATATGGTGTTGGAGGGGAACTCTAAGATAGTGATCGGTTGGATTTCGGAAGCCTCAAGCCATCATGATGTCCCGCATCTTGTTTTAGATTATGTTAAGAAATTGATTGCTACATTGCAATTACTCAAGACAATACATATCTACAAAGAAGCTAGCAATGTCGCAGATTGGGTTGCTTCATATATAGCTAATCATTCTAAATCAATACTTTGAAATTTTGCCCCTTCGCCTTAATCTATTGTATTGGGATGCTGTGTGTTGTATCTATAGAAGCGCATCATAATTCATAAGCATGCTGAACCACACACACACAAAAAATAATAATAATAATAATAAAATAATAACAAGTTGGTGCATGGCGGTGCTATTTCAAAGCAACTATCACTAGATGGACATACAAGTTTGTTTCAGTTTCCTTCGTTTACAATTAGTTGCTTAGTAAAGAGAACACTATTTTTCGGAAAATAAATAAATAGATTAGTTTACCATGTTAAAATTCGACATCTTTTTTGTTGGGAGCTCCTAGTTTCGTGAGTTTAGGTCTTGAGAAACGTCGTTTAACCTTTGTAATTTCATGGCCTATTCTATCTTCTACCTAAAAAGAGCATTGCAAAGAAACCCAATATAAATACTAATGATAAGTTTAACTGACCACTTGACTACTCCAAAAACTAAAATTATTATTAAATAGGTTTGAAATAATATATCAAACCTAATCTTAATGTGAACTGAGAACATACATATGAGAGTTTAGTGAAATGGCTAATTGACTTGAAGGAAATACAAACATCAAATCCTTCAGCAATCTTAGCTTTGTGGCCATGGATACTAATCACTTAACCCAAAAAAACTTAATTATAATGGCTCAATGAGGTGCATCCCCAGAAGCTAACCAAAACGAGGGAGTAAACTTGACTTCTCATGAAATTTTGGTTGCGGCAAAATAGGTATTTTGGCCTTAAAACACACCCCAATCTCCATCTTTCATGCAAGCAAACTGGGTTTACACCTTATTTAAGTAGAAGTTGGGGGGAGCATAACAGTGCTCCATAATGTTAAACCCAAACAATTTTGAATCCAAAATTAGCGTATAGATCCATTTCCTCAGCTAATGTTGGTATTTTAGCTGCAAACCCCCGTACGTACGTAGGTTTTGGCCACACTTAAAGTTAACCATCTAGGCTTTTGCACATCTCTAAATCGAGAGAAATCAAGTATAACTCTAGTCTACGAACATAAATCTTCTTTTTCTTGATGTTTGGAAAGCAAAACCTAACCTAAGATCCCAGTTTTCTTATGTTGAAAGAAACAAAATTAATTTGCTCAACAAATTGCCTTCCCCCATGCATGGAACAAACCCAGACCTTACATTAGCTGGTAGGAAATTCTGCCAGTATTTTTTGTTGTTATAACAAGTCATTGGGGACCTGCATCCCCTTTAAGTAACAGGTGATAGATTTAAATGATATTTGCAAACATCACAAGAAAATACTAAAGTAACATGTTAAAATTATCATCAAACCTAAAAATTAAAAAGGTTATTTCTTTTTTAGCAACATTTTGAAACATCACATACATTTAGCAGCATTCATGTTCACGACAAATATCGGAGCAAATACAATGACCAACACTAATATTTATCAAAAATTTCGCTTAAGGTTAAACCAATGGTGCTTTTTGTGATGTTTTCTACAATACTGTAATAGACCATATATGTTTAAGTTAGCAGACTTATATACATTCCTACAGCCCCATTTACTTCATGTGATGGATTAATGAAACTCTAGCTAGCACCCTGTTTTTTTTTTCATAGTGACATTCCATAGTATTTCTCAATAATAAGCATATATATAGATATATAACCATAACCATAAATATAATGAAAAATTCGCATTAACTAAATGTAATATAAATACTATATAAAATAGGGATTGCCATACTTAGATTTTAATCTGAGACCACCCAACTAAGCTAACTGTCAGTCTTGGACTCTAGGAATTACAAGGAAAAACTGTTCATAACTTAGAATTTCTAATGTTCTATATCATAGTAGTCTCACATCTTCCAACCCCAAATTTATAGTAGTTTTTATCATATTGAAATTTAAAAATCTATCTAAACTAAGAATATCTAGTAAATAAATTTTAAATAATTTCATGTGATGCATTTTTTTATATTTCTAAAACCTTTATCAACCACGTGCATTTGCATGTGCATCATAACTAGTTTGTAGTAAAATAATCATCTTTCACAGTACAATGATCCATAATTTCAAAAAGAAGGTTTAGGCATCAATAATGCACATGTTCCCACATTATATTCCAATTAATTAAAGAAAAGGGGCCCCTCCCATTATTTTTTTTTTTCCTTTCTTGAGGTGATGAACTGATACAGGAGCCGACAGAAGACTCACAAATTATTGACTAATCTTGCTTGAGCTTAATTAAACTAAAGAAACCTTAGAAACTCAGTTTATTATTATAAGTTCACTCCAGCTAAGCTAGTAGCCTCAACTGTACACTCGTGAATGCCTGTATCACCTAATGATAAGCCTTTTGTAGTCCACGAGATTAGTTCATCAGTTCAGTAGTACATTAATTACAGATACAAAGTACAGTAAACGGACCCTAATTAAGCTCAAAAGTAGTCTACCTCGTAGAACACGAGAAGCCCTAGTCCTTGGCCTTCTTTGAGCTCTAATATCAGAGCAATCCCAGTATGCAGAAACCTTCGTGGATGTGTCAAACTTTTTATGCACTAAAAGGTCACACTCATCTGGCATAGTCATGGGAGTCCTATAAGTCATTGATTGAACTCCATGGAGCAATGAATGCAAGTATTTTTGATGGCGATAAGGTTCATATGTCTTTATGTTTTATGTTTAGGATGAACAATTTTATGATCCTAAAATAAATAGAGCCATTAGCATCGGCATATAAAGTATCTCGCAACTGAAGAGAAGCTGAGTCGTATCCCATGCAAAAGCTTCCGAGTGGGTGGCACGTATGAAGCTACCAATCCCTTTAAATATGTCCCTACCTTCTAGATCTATGGTGCTTCACATGCTTTCCACCTTGGGATGTTTGGCGTTCTTGCATTTTCATAGATGAAAAGGCGAATTTAACGCTGCTCGAGTTTGGTACATTGTCGCTTGGAGGAGATTAAAATAAAAGAACATTAAATATATAGAAGGTGGTGTAAGTGCACGCGTGGATGCTTGCAACAACAAGACCCATCCATGCCTAAAAAACTGTAATCGGAATTGATTTGATTTCAAGCTTTCCCAGAAGAGGGGAGCTCGTAAAGCATATCAAAAACTGAAATCGAAATTGATTTGATTTCAAGTAGGGGTGCAATAGGTCGGTTCGGACCGAGTCATGAGTGACTCCGACCTAATCTGGTTTCTTGTTCAGGTTCTAATATTGGACCCAGATCCAACCCAATAAAAAATCGGATCAGTCCACGGTTACAATTTTTGACCTAACAAGTTATTCGTGCCGGATTGGGTCCATGTATAATCCAGTTCTAACCCAAAAAATTTGGGTTCGCGACAGGTCCGAGTCGGATCCGTATATAAAACTACATCGTAGATGTATGACACGGTTTGAATGCTAGGGTAGATTTTATCTATATTTCAATGCTCCTTGTTGGTTTTTCTGAGCTCTGATGGAGGAAACAAAATAGACAAAACACCTTTGCTTAAAAAAAAAAAAAAAAGAAGAAGAAGAATTTGCATGTCATTAAGGCTTAAATTTAGATGCACTTCAACACAATTGCATGTGTATAAGATATATTATTAGCCTCTTGAACTAAAACTGCAGAGGAAAACTTGATATATCTGCATATACCTGCTTAACAACACTAGTACTTGCCATGTTTATGAAAGTGAATCCTAGGTTCTTTGGTGTTTAGCATGCTGAATTTTTTTTTTTTTTTTGAAAACCATGGCTGAACCTGATCGGGTTGCCTACGTACCCCTTCATAAGGGGGATCAAGCCATACGTAGTTCTTTTTAAGTTTTAAAATGCAGCGGAAAAACCGAATCAAACAATTTAATTCATGCATGCTTACAAGATCAAATCTAGAAATCAGCACCTTAAGAACACATAGGATTATGCCGGAATCGTTTAAACAATTATGCTAAAACTTTTATGCATAATTAACTATCAGATCTGAAACTTAAGAACTCTATTCCAATTAATCTCCGAATATCCATCGAATGGATTCTGGAGATATCTCCGTGAGGAGCCCCAAAAGAGGGTAAAACCTCGGAGAATTGGACCTAGACCTTGACACCATAATAAATGATTAATGCTAGATTAATACCTTTTATAATGGATGAAAGTTGTGAATCTGATTCTTGACTTCGCAGCCACGCACACGAATGGCCTCTACGAGAAGTACACGCGAAGTCCTGAAGGATCTTCTTCCGCAACAGTGCTAGCAGCTGCAGAACACTTGAAAGCTGAAATCTGCCCGCCGGGATTCAATCAACTTTTGATCAATCGTCTTGAAGCAGATAGAGATGAGGTTTGTAAGGGAAGTAGAGGACTCAGATCTGATCTTGAATCTTCTAGATATTCACCCTGAAAACCCTATCTAAAATGGAGAAGAAGAGGAGGAGGAGGCGGGTGAGGAAGAAGGCTGCAATGGATGTGTTTTTGGTGCCCATGTTTGACCCCTTTTAATGGCCTCCGAATTTTCATTCAAAATTCGAAATTTATTTTCAGAAAACCTCTTTTAGTTGGCACATGCAAAGGAATAGGAACAACCCAAATCAGATCTCAACCAAATCTGATTTAAATTCAAATTTTAAACACATGTGCAAGAGGGAAGGAATTTGAAATCCATGCGGCAAGGTAAAACACTTCATAATTTCGAAATTACCTCTTGAAATTCGAATTTAATCCATTCAAAAACTCAGACGCCACCTTGGCTGATGGTTTGAGTGATTAAAATCATTTAACACATTGCTTAATGTTTGAATTTAAATTCAAATAACAAACAATGTCGCCATGTGTCAAGCAATGGGTCCATGTGCCATGCAATAATTTTGGTTTATTTAAAATTCATGAAATCCAATTCCATGTCACCAATAATTGCCACATCATCTGAGCCTAATCCCCTTGGGTTGCACCTAATCAAATTTGGTCAAACCCGAATTAAAACAAAGCAATTTGGTTGAACCCAATCTAATCAGGTCAGACCCTGATTGAGCTCAAATTGAATCCAATTCAATTTTGGCTCATGCAAACTCAATCAAATTAAATTATTACTTTGTGTTGGACCTAATTCAATTAGGTCAATCCCCAATTAAGAACAAATTAGTTTAAAATTAATTTGATCAGCTTAAGTCCTTTTTGGTTCTGACCTAATCCAATCAGGTCAAAACCCTGATTGAGCCCAAACTTGAATCCAATTCAATTTGGCTCATCCTTAGCACAATTACTCAATCAAATTGAGTTTATTAGTAATTTAATTACTAATTAATCCTTCAATAATTACTTTAATTATTTTATAAGATAATTTACCAATCAAATTGACCAAATTACCCCTGAATGATTCTTAATCATTCACCAGCTTTCTTGATCAATCAGGAATCTTCTATGCGTGTGACCTCATAGGTTCGAACCTAAGCCAGTAGTATAGGAACAATTTTCTACACTAATCGATGTGACCATCTAGCAATGGTACCCGACGTCCGGATAGGTCGAATATATGCGAAACAAATATTCTGGAACCCTGAACTATGGTTACTGTATAATTCAATCCCTTTGACTCCTAATGCCAGGATGACTTAGAGCTCACTGTCAACCCTATAATTAGTACATCCATTATGTGATTAACTTTAGATATCTCGTGACTCCTCACTGGGATTACCCTGGCCAAGGTTTTGCTAAATTAATCACAAGACATTATCTCTTGTTTTCAGGAGGGGTCAATTCCATCTTGACTCACAACTGACTACGCAAGTACTTGACTTCACCCAGTGACCTTCCGTCACTGAATTAGAAATTCAGGTAGTCCGGTACCAAAGTACAGTGAGTTGCTTGCTAGTCACAGGTTGCGGTCTCAGGTCAGAGGGCCAAACTTATATCCATATCCACTCGGAACATCTCTCGACAGTAGAGCGTTCCGGAATTAGTCACGTTTAGTGAAATGTACTTCTACACTTCACTTGTGTGGCATACCAGTGTCTCCACACTCCTTGGTTAAGAGGACAACCAACGTATATGTCACACAATGACCTAATCTCGATAATGTTGTCGTCCTAGTAACAACATATCATTTCGTCGCAAACAAGTTTAAGGACTCAAAGATAAATCCTCCTTTATCATAACATAAGTCCTAAGGACTTCATCATATAAGAGTTCATTTGAAGATGAAATGATAAATAATGCCAAATAACACTTTATTAATTTGTCAATTCATTTACAAAATTCAATCATCAATATGCTGACGATTAACATTTAGGATACAAATTCCAACAGTTTAGTGCACTCAGGATATCAAACTGACATGCTGCTTCTTGAGTGAGTTTTGATGTCTATCTTTACAAATTAGCAACCACAATCAAAATTTCCTAGAATTTCAAATGGATCAGGTCAAGTCGTAGGGTTGGAAACTCAAAATTATCCAAATTTCAAATAAATCGAATCGAGGTGGGTCAGGTTAGAATTCAAGAAACCCAGACCTAACCTCAAAAATAGAACCGGAGCAATTTTAGAACTTGACCCGGCCTTATGGGTTCTTTAAAATAGGTCGGATCAGGTCTGAGCGAGTCTGGTCGGGTCGGGTCATGGGTCAAGCTGACCTATTTGCAGCCTTAATTTCAAGCTTTCCCAAAAGAGGGAACTCATAAAACAACTTGAATAGATTTGCCTTGCCGGAATACACAATTTGATGCTTGTGGAGAAATTCTTTGCAAGAATAAATGGATTTTTAAGAGTAATTATAATTTTATTAAAGAATCTCTAGTTTATATTTGATTTGGTAAGACCCTTTTATTCCACTTATATTTCTCTTAAACCCTATCAAATATAATTAAATGAATAACTATTTAATCCAAAAATAGAATAGATATTTCAGAAAAGTAAATAATTTTTTTAGTTTGTAGTATTTCTACCTTGCATGATAAAATAATTTATTTCAAAATAAAATGAGTAGAAAGCGAGTCGGTTGATTTTCTATGGGCTTACTCCACACCCGAAGATAGCTTATTTATTCATGCTTCAAATCTTAAAATATTCTATTAGAAGTTTCGAGCAAGAAACAGCATGCAAAATAAAGCAAGGTGCATGTTTCCTAGCTTTCTTTTCAGCATGTAAGTACCACATATGTGAGAACCTATATAGATATATATTTTGTCTCATATCGTTTATTTACCGAAAAAATCTTGGATACTTATACAAGATTAAAAAAACCTAAATAATACCTTCCAACTAAATTTTTTGAATAAGATCTTGAGTTGTTACAAATGATATCAGAAGGAACTCGACCAATGACCTATGTGGACTATAGGATACTGCAATATGAGTCTATTTGGGTTGACCACAAGCTGATCATAGTGTTCGTGATTAGACTTGTATGGGCATGTGTTCAATCCCACATCAGTTATTCATCAGAAAGATTTTAGGTACTTATACCGGACTAGAAACCTAAATATTACCTTCCGACTAGCTTTTTTAGTGAGGTCCAATATTGCTATAGCCTTGCTACTAGATCACTTGATTTTTTTTCTTTTACCTTTAAGAATGACCCTTAGAGGGCAATATCACCTAATCTAAGAGACAAAAGATACTTCAAAAGAATATAATGATTGTTACATTACAATCAAATAATAATTGGCTTGATCTACAAAATTCTTGATGAACAGGAGCCATGCTGGATCAAATAAGTTCAGTATACCTATGTAGTAAGATTTATTAGTAAGGCATTTTGTGTAAATCATACTCAACTATAGATTGAATGGACCGAATAGGTTAACAATACCCATATACAAACCCCTTGCTTCACCCAAATCCTCAGCTTAATGCATTAACTATATCCCACTTCTCATATTAAAATGCCCCATGTCTTATGCTTTAATCAAAGATAATTAATAGGAGAACTTTGCTTTCTTGGAACATCACCTCTAATTTTCAATTTCTAGTTTTCATCCAACCAAAATTAGTCACTATTTTTTTAAAACCGAAATCCAAAACAAACTTGGAATCACTTGGGTTGTGAATGTGATAGTGTTGGCTGTGGGCATGGAATCCAGTCTTACTTTTTCATATTTTGACAAATAAAAATCAAAAAGGGAAAACTGGCAGATATGCCAAAAGACCCTCACCCATATCAAAATAAAATATTTGAACTTACAAAAAAAAAAGCATGCAAATTTTGTAATGACCAATGAAGTGGAAGCTTAGGTACTTGGCCGGCCCTAGCTATACCTACACCTACCGTATCAGCATTGAAAAAGTTGCCCCTCGTGATTAATGCGATGCTAAGTGGCATGTTACGAGTTACGACATTAGTTGTAGGATTCCATCTAGCTAGCATTTTTTGGTGCAAGCTTTATATAGGTTGGCTGTCTTATCGGAGGCCAATATAAATTTCTAGCCGCAAGAAAGGGTGCACACGCAAACCAAGTTGGTGGCGGTGGTTGGTGTACATGTGCCATCGGCTGCTTATCCTCGTGCATTAATAACATACACCAAGGTTGCATGGATGAAGAAATATATATCCTGTTACACGAAGCTTTTTTTTTAATATAATTTTTAGAAAATAAATTTTTAAAAAAATTATTTGAAAAAATATTTTTGGCATATTTGGTTGATCATAAAAAAAGTAACAGATTTTCAGAGTATTTATATTTGGTTGACCATCTACTTTTCTGAAAAAGTTATGTATAAATAAAAATTAGGTTTTTAATGCCTTTTTAATACTGAAAGGTATTTTTGGAAAATAAATAAAAATAGGATGATTTCCGGCTCATGAGAAAATAACTTTCTTATGTTTCATAAAATATGAAAATTATATTTTTATGAAAATACAACTTTTTCGTGTTTCTCATTTGAAAACTCCAATCAAACAAAAAGCAACTCATTACTTTTCCGCTGACCACATTTTTCTTCTTTCTTTTCCTACGAACCGAACAGCCCGTAGATCCTGCAATTATATATAAAGAAGGGATCAAGACTCGGAAAGTTGCAAGGGAACTCATTGCTATTGGTGCAAGTAGAGATTGTTGTCTGTTGAGAAGATGGATAGAGTATAAGAATAAATGTAAGAACCGGCTGGAGGACAAGGTTGAGCACGAAAAGATCAAAAAAGAGTGGGGGGAGTGTCCTGGCCACCGAATATCTTTTTCTTTTTGTTTAATTTTTAATGATGAATGTGAAAGTGCATGAGGACAGTAAATTTCGCCTCCCATGGGTGACCAATGATAGGCCATTCAAAATGCCACTTTTTTTTTCTTTTTTTTTTTCTGAAAAAGAGGGAAAGAGGGGAGGAAGGAACAAGCCCACTCTCGCATAGCAGCCCCGACCACTGGGCCCCCACCCCGCCAGGAGAATGTTCGATGCGGGTAGACCGAGTCATGTGTTGGGTATCCCGACCTATTTTACTTATACCCTGCCCACCCGTGGGCCGGCTCGGTTATCCGACCCGATCCTCCGTGTGAGTACATCACACCTGGCACCAGCCAGGCTACCAGCCTACCAGTAGCGCTTCCAGACTCCGTGTCCAGGCGTGGAGCATCCGGTCTCTGAATTTAATCGACGCCTGCGCGTTTCGAACTTGGAACCACTTGGTTGGAAGCAAACGCCCCGTTCCAACTGGGCTACCACCTTGGTGGCGAAATGCCACTTTAAGACATGAAAAATTTGCATTTTTTGCTTTTTTTTTTTTTTTACAATTGGCTGCTTCGTCACTGTCCAATTCATCTTGGATGGTGATGATTTGCCCACCGGCAATCGATTAAGTGTGTGGCCGATGCGGTAGATATTTCAAATTTCTGAAATGTTTTGGAAATGAAAAAGGATGGCAGGTCCGATAATTATTGTGAACGTTGAGAGCTTTTTTGAGATCCTATTCTTTTCACCTCTATCTCAATACTTGCTCTCATATCATAGAGAGAGAGTGGTGGCGGCGCCATGGTGGTAACATGCTCGACTGGAAGGAGATGGTTGATCTTGTGGTCGTTGTTAACCACCACATCAAGTTCACCAACTAGTAGTTCACACCATTCTCGACTAGATTTTTGCATCTACGCCGACTTCACATCCCCAACCTCAGCCTCACCCTTGTGGCCTCCATTGCACCTACAACGACAGTGTCGACAGCATAAACTGTAGCTTCCAAGACCTCTCTCTCTCTCTCTCTCTCTCTCTCTCTCTCTCTCTCTATCCCCCCTCCTTTTCGTCCATCACCATTGCCTCCATTGATCCCAACCACTGGGTCGTCTCGAAGTCCACCATGATCTTGGCAGTGGCAACTTCACCGTTGGCTCCACCGCCCTTGCCGATACAAAGCCCTTGCGGCAAGCCCTCTCTATTGATTCTCCTACTGTCACCAATTCCTTTTGAATGGTGTATCAGTTGCGGTTCTATGGTCTGGCTCAGACCATGGATAGGCTGGCTTAAGCGACAGAACTCTTGATGTGTCACGACCCCCGCCCCGTTCCCGGCGGGCCGCCGCGACGGTCCTAGGGTGCGGGTAGGCATAAGGCCACCAGCCACCGCGTAGAACCCTACTACCTATCAATCATCAATGAATCTTGAAAAATTTGGCATGATGCATGCACAAAATGATCACTTTTCCTATAGTGACCTGTCAGGATTATCTCAATACATACAACACACTACCTGTCAGAGCAGCAATCACATAATCCGTCACATAATGAACCTGGACAATATATATCAATACATTATCTCAGGCATATAACTCATATGTATAAAAATCTGGTTCCCATTCCATCTATGGTCAAACCCATATCCACAACAGGATCTACGACTGTAACTATACACTATATACAACAGAAGGTTTATAATACACCAAAAGAGTATAAACCTCTATCTACATTATACTATACTATACTATGGAGCGGCACAGTAAGCAGACAATCTCTAACCCTGCTCCTCTCTATACAATACCTGCCCTGCAATCAAAAATACCAAACTGGGGAGTGAGTATATGAATACTCAGTGAGTGGAGTAGAGAGTACTATGCACATGAGACAGAATATAATCATGGCTCGAGATGAAATCTCAAGATCAATAACAACATGAACATGAACTCAACATAGAGAATATGGAATAAATCATCAATATTACCACAATCAATATCAACTCATCTGAAGCATATATGGAATAATCAAGCAAACATATATGCTACTCATGAATATGCTCAACAGATCATAATGCTGGAACATACAAATCAGGTGTCAATATGCTGAAATCATCACTAGACAGCTGTCGGGAGGTGGGTTTTACGCCCCAGGCGAACCAGCAACAACTCCTTACTGTCACATGCATATGTAGGATAAGACACCACACTAATCATGTAAATGCCGGCCAGTATCCAGAACAGAAATCCATCTCACATCTACATACTAAACGGCACCTCGCGGGAATTCTACATCCGCGGAAAGCCATACTGCACCTCGCGGGGTCTTACTATGCCCGGCGGCAAGCAGAATATAAGTCGTAGGACCGGCCGATCCTACGCCTAGGGCCGTGTCCCCCCTAGGAAGGGACTGGGCTCCGCCCACCCAGAAGGCTACTATGTGCACAAAGGCCGATGTTCAACCCCATCGACTATAGGTGTCCTGCAGATACTGCCAAGCCATGCATAAATGCCATAATGCACCCTCCCAATACTCTACTAAAAAGGAGTATAATCAAGATTACCACTCACTCGATCATGACCCAATCATAAACTAACATCAGGGTTAGGAGTGAGGGTCAAGGAAGTGCAATACAACTCAATATACCACTAAAACGGCTCTACAAATCTTTGAAATGGAGGAAATGAAATCAATTTACAAAAGAAGTTATTTCACAATTTGGAACCAATTTAATTACTCATAAAAGAGTATAATCAAGCTACGACTCACAAGTCTTTAAAATAGAGGAAATGAAATCAATTTACAAAAGAAATCATTTCACAATTCGGAATCAATTTGATTACTCATCAACCCCTCGTAATTCCTCTCAATGTTCCCTCAAATGCATGTACAGAATAATCAAGCATGGAGAATCAAGATTATAGAGGAATCTACTACAATATCAATCAATATGCTCAAGTGGAATCAATTCACACTTGGCGACATTCATGAAAATGAATTAAGGATGCTCATGGTGCAAAGTACATGACTCCCACTCACCTGCCAATCCGGCACGGCCTCGATACGCCTCTAGAATTCTACAGCAGGCAGTGGGGAACTTCTTCCTCTCGTTCCCTAGCTTCTTGCCCAACTGTGACATGCATTTACCATACATTTAGTCTTGTATCAAGGTCATAATCTACGTGCCAATTATAATATAGGGAACTTTAATTGATTCAACTCCCCCGTTCCCTAAATCTTTTCTTTTCTTTCTCTTTTTCTTTTTCTATTAATTAACTCATCATTTATGTGTATTAGGGACTCCCTTGCACGAGTACAAGGTCTCCCTTAGCCTAATCTAGGCTTAATACCCTATTATGGCATGAAATCCCTTATTTTCCACCCGGATGAACAGTAACCCGAACTGACAGTGGGTTACTTCATCCCGGTTTTGATCCACTTTCAGGACTCCAAATTTGATGAAATTTTTACCTAACATTCTAAACTCATAGAGGATTCCAAAGAGATAAACATGCATCATCATCGGAGGCCGTTTGACCCCCTAAATAATTCGCCGAAGTTGGGACTTCGACACAGTTTTTCCGTAGTGCCGGAAAAATTTGTTAAAATCCGATTCTTCCTCTTTTAACCACCTCTACAACCCTTATCCGACCCCTCTAGACTATATCCACCCTTTGTATAGCCTAATGTCATCAAAAGACTAGATAGGGACGGATATTTACCTTTTTCTTTTTGGAAATCGAGGTCCTTGCGTAGAGGGGAAGGAGATCTACGTTTTTCCCTTCAGCTGGAAGTGCAACCGGGATCCCCCTCCTCCTCGAATCCCCTTCCTCTTCTTCTTTCTTCTTCTTCTTCTTCTTTTTCTCCTTTTCTTTCCTTCTTTTCCTCCACGCCTGAGAACCCCCTCTCTGTGACTCTCTCTCGGTTTCATTCCCATGAGCCACCAACCACCCCATTTAAATCACATCAAAGCACTATTCACCTTTGTTTAATATTATTAAATTTCCATTTTGCCCCTAACACTTCAACATATCTACAACTATGCCATTATCTTTTGATTCCTTCCAATTTTACCCCTTATATCAATTTTAAAGGACTATTTTATCCCTTTTTATATAAAAAAAAAATTTGGGGTTATTACATGATGCTAGTTTCTTGCAACAGAAAATTTTAGAGGTATCTATTTGTCTGAGAGATCTGGATTGCTTTTTCTTTGGGACATGGCTCTTTTCTGATGATTTATTAAAATTAAGCTCTAGACCCATGGTACTTGATGGTTGTTCTCCTCCTTGAGTGGATGTTATATCACTTAAGACTAGTTTGGTTATTTTTTAAATTTTTCTTATAGAATTTAGGTCCCTATTATGTTAACAGTTAGGTAACATTCCAATAAGTTATGGGTTAAAGTGTTGGATAAAAATAAACCTAAGGGAGATAAGCATAGGTTTTTCAAACTATCGTATTTATTAAGTATAATTTATCCCTAATCTTAGAAGGTTTTTATAATTTACTTATCACTTACAGGAAAGTTTGAGTTTTTACACGAGGTAAATGAATTTACTAATATTGTTAATTTAATTGGGTGTTAGTGTAGGTTTTACAAATAATTGGATGTAAGTGTAATAAATATAAACCTGAAGGGAAGTTTTGTAATTTATTCTTTTGTAATTTACTCTTTTATAATTAACTACACTAGCAAATAGAAATCTTCAAATTCAATTTTATTAAATTTTTTTCTTGGACTAATACTAGAAATTTACCTAGTCTCCTACATTAGTTTTGGAGCTAAGTCATAGAATTCCAAAAAACCATTGAGATTTCAAAAGTATAGGTAATTGAGGCCATGTGCTTGCTCTAAATGAGTTTCTTCTTTCAGTTCGTTTAACTTGAATTTCTCAAAATATAAAAAAAAAAAACAAAACATAACAAATATTTTATAGAAATGCGGAAAGCAATGATTACCCTATAATTACTCTCTTGGAACTAGGGCATAAAATCATGGTATAAAGCTCCTAGTTATACTATTAAGTTCCACCACTCCAAATTTGACTCAAATTGCTTTTTTAACTAAGAGATCTAAGTTTTCCAAAAGCAAAAAATCATAAAATTGTGAAAATTGGCTCCAAGTCTCAACTCCTAAATCAACTTTATTTTTTGTCATTTTATCCAATTCTTTGTGAATTATAAGTTTTGCTTTGATTAATATTTATTATAAATAATAATTGGACTTTGACCAAATATTTCAGTGACCTAAACAATCTTGATTCAAGGTAATCTTGAGCTGAACAAGCTTATTGTTAGTCATAATATCATAAATCTCAAAACCAATATTGAACTCAAAAGAAATCATCAAAATGAATATAATATATGAAAGTTATGCCCTTCAAGAGTTTTGATAGTGAACTGACGTCAGATGTTGTAGACTTTGCTCCAAAATTTTGTCTACAACTACTCAAAGACTAATGGGTCGACAATGGGTCTAGTGATCCTCCTATCCCAGGAGGTACTGCTTCATCTAAATTATCCTCCATATGTTGTGAGTTGGCCGAGAATGCAAGAGAAACCAATAACCAACCCTTGGATCTTCTTTCCCTCTTTCTCTATTCTTCTTGACCTTGTTTCACTTACTCTCATAATAGCTCATTGTCCTCAATATGTTGTGAGTTGGCGGAGAATGCAAGAGAAACCAATAACCCACCCTTGGATCTTCTTTCCCTCTTTCTCTATTCTTCTTGACCTTGTTTCACTTCCTCTCTTAATAGCTCATTATTTGCATGACCTTTAGAGCTATTGACTTATTAATATAAGAGAGAGGGGGAGTCGACTACTTCCTCTCTAAGTCTAAGCCAATTCTAGAACTAAATTCAATATCTAGTTCATAGATGATCTTATAATGCTTTAAACAAGAAATGACTTAAGTTTTGAAATTTATCTATTGAACCACAGTATGAACTAATTAATCATAAATTGCTTTTGGATGAAGCAAGATATCCATGTGGAATTTGGCATGAAACTGCCATGAGAACAAATTGTCATGATTTTTGCTAATATTGTTAAGTCTATGCACTATTGGATATTGAGAGAAAAAAAAAATATTTTTCACCTTTTCAGGTTTTTCAGATTAGGAGGGGCTAATCCCCATCTTTCTACCTTATTCCAACTCCAGCCTTTGAGTGACTTCAATTAGAATTGAACCCTCAAACTCTTGCCTTGCTCTTGGCACCACCAAACTAAAGTGTGGTGGTAATATATTTGCACCTTTTTTGTACTTTAGGATAATTTAACAATAATAGTTTATTTTATGATAGGATATGGCCATAAAAAATAAAAAAATGGTGATATATAGATATCTAATATAGTATCACTATTTTATTTCTAGATAGCAATATTATAATGATTTTACTATGCAAAATACATAAATTCCATAAATTTCATCAAATATGTTCTCTCAACAATGAATATTTTTTTCCATAAAAAAAACAATGCAAATGTTTCTTGATTTGGGTTGCCACAAAAACATAGGGCTATAGAGTGCTTAACGTGATTTATCACCGGATTTGTCAAATCATATGGATTTATATTGTACTTAATTTTATGAAGTAATAGTAATAAAGAATTTTTTTAGCAAAAGAATCAATTAATTTGTTAAAATAATGAATGTTACATTACAATAATATTAACAATAAATATGCTGCAATTATTTTTTATTTTTTTGTTTATAACAAAGATATCTCAAGGGTAGCTTGTTCTATTATTTGAGATTATGCTTATATAACAAACATAAAGAAAAAGTATTTATGTTCTGGAAAAACATGCCTGAATTTTTGTAAACAAAATTTATTTAACAAAGAATGAGATTTAGATTGTAATTTCTTGCAATCTTTTGTACCGCATGCATATAGTCTAATTAAACTCAAAATTTTGTCCAATTTTCATTCAACTATGGTGGATATGCCCTGAATCGCATATAAAAGCTTCCAATGCCCTTATGTAAATAAATGTCATGTTTCAAGTGCTACAAGTGGAGCATGGCACCTGAGAGTGATTGGAATGTATAATGTGCTCCTGCAGCTTATGGTTGTAAGTAGCATGCTAGATTATGTTTTCTAACAAGAAGTAACTCTATAAATAAAAAGGGTAAAGAGAAGAGGGCCAAATTATAGTAGTAACTACTAGGTGCCCAATAATTGATAATCTTACATCAATTGCATGATGGGCTACCTAATCCTAACAGTTCAGGCGAGCGATCTTCAATTCAATTTTTCATTCTTTAATGAAAAATTAACCAAATCTTTCCAAGTAGAATTGGAACTTATGTTCAGTAAGTTAACAACCAATAGTGCTATCATCGAGCTATCGAGGAACAACAAAAAATCTCATATAATTTAATCATTCTCAAACTACAAACAATATGAGTCCCAAGCTTCCTTCCTAACCCCAAAAGCCTCCTCATGGTGGCCCCATTCTATGCCTCATTTTAAGGAAAAAAAATTAAAGTACCTCTATTTTATTAAATTCCATCTATCCCAAATCAATTTTTTCAATTTGAAACTTGCACCCCCAAACCATTTTTTTTTCATTCATTCATGATCAAACTCACTTCAAGTTATTTTGCATTTGCTAGCACCAGTGCCTATATAAATATAATAAAATAATCTCCAGGAACCTGGTGCATACACCAAGCAAAAGTATATAGATATATGATCCTTTGCTGAATCATCAAGGACAATATTGAGCCAAAATATAGTATGGCACTCCAGTACTTAGACCACATGCATGGCCAGGCATATCAATTATTTGGTGCCCTCTAAACTTGGACTTGCCCTCATGGTAATGCCTTTCTGTGGAGTAACTAAAGCTTTTATGTCCAATTCTTTGAGGATGCCTCTCCAAAAATATGAACTTGATAATTTGTTCATCTCCCTGTCTCTCAATAAAAAATAAACAAAAAATGTTTCATAGAAGAAAAAAAATCCATGGACCTCTGTGAATCTGGACAGCCACAGAAACTGCCAACTGCCATGTTCATGCTAGCAGCAGTACTGAGATCCAAAATCTTGGAAGCAAAGCTCAGACCACAGTCTTTGTCCCCAGGAAACTTCAGGCGGCCGTTTTCCAACGCATATTTTGGAGATGTGGACCTCCAAACTCACTACCCCACTTGTCGGCATCCGAGCCCACGATCCCCGACCGTCCCCGTGCAATCACCCTTCCCTTTCCTCCCTCGCCATTCTGCTCATTAGTGCCGCCGCCAAGCCCGACCAAGCTTCTTCATGCCACGTGTCATGATCGGACATTTGCAACGTTGGGAGATCGGTGTAAACATCCAATCACTTCTGCACACGTGCACTGGAGCTCCTCGGGTAATATGGATGGGCCTTGAAGCATGCTAGTTCAGCATAGAGATATACTCGTCCGAAAACTTACATAGATCTAGCCATGGGTGAAGTTAAAATCTTTCATACAACTGTTCTAATAATTAAGCTATACGCGGGAATTGATTTATACTCTATCGAGGCGTTTGGTATGGGATGATCGTTCTAGAATCAAGGATGATGTGGGTAAAGATGATGAGATCACCGTATTTGGTTGCACCACAGTGATCCTATGTAGCAGTAATCTTAAATCACCTCCACTCCTCAAATCACCCTCCAACTCGGTGATGGGATACCCGTTCTTAAGGTCAGAAATCCAAGATCATCCCAAAACAGTGATCCTGGGTTAAAAGTTGAAGACAAAAATACCCCTCAAGTTAGTAGAAAATTGATACATCAATATACCATCAATATATTATGCCTATGTTATATATATATATTATGTTGATATTATATATTATATTAATGATATATATTATATTATAATATATTACTAATTATATTATTAACTTATTATTATTGTAGAGTAATTTTAAATTCTAGTAGAAATATATTATTATATTTTATATTTATATAATGAAAATATTTAATATACTACTATATTCTCTTATTTACCTTATTTTTCTAATCAAAATATTTATTAGTATTAAAAAAATTTATTATAAGTATAAATAAAAATATTAATTCTATGATGACAAATAACATATTTTTATAAGATTAATAATTTATAGGAGTAATAAATATATTTTTATAGAATATATTAATAATTAATATATTGATAAATATATTAATATTTATTATAATATATTTTATATGATTAATAAATATATGATAAGGGATACTAAAAATAGAATATGTGACAAAATTATGGAGCTATTTTAGAAATTAGTATATTGACTTATATTTTTAATTCATGAGAATTAAAAATACATAAAAAATCCATCTAAGATATATCAAAGGTATTTATGGTATAATGTGGTTAGTGATCTTGGATTTCCATACCATACCAAACAAGTTATTTATGGATATCTGGAGGTTTTTAATTACTGGACCATGGTCTACCAAACACATTGATCTTAGATCACCGAGGATCAAATCACCCCGACATTCGGATCACCGGGAATATTAGATCACCATGGTGATCCTGTTGGGGTTACCAAACGCCCCCTATAGTCATTGAGAGCTTTCCGTATTTGTTTAAAAAAAAAACTTTTTCATAATTATTAGATGACTTCTAGATTCATCCTCTTCTAAAAATTACTGGTGAATGATATGAGCATTATTTTTTATTGAAATTTCATATACATGGAATAGGGCGCGTATTTAGATTATATTATAGGATTTTTTGGCAAATCTTCAAGTTTAATTATTAAAAATTTTATTTTCTAGTCCTTTGGATGTATAATTTAATTTTTTTGTTTAATATTCTTTATTGAAATTTTATATACATAGAATAGTGCAGTTGATCTGATGATATTTGGATTATTTTACAGGATTTTTTGGCAAATCTTCAAGTTCAATTACTAAAAATTTTATTTTCTGGTCGTTAGATGTATGATTTAATTTTTTTCGTTTAATATAAAAAAAAAACAGCCAATGATGCACACGTGCCACGTTCCTTCACAACTCTTCTCTATCTTTTTTTTTAAAATGTTTAAATCCCTCTCTCTCTCTCTCTCTTGCTCGAAAGTCGAGGAGATGGTAGTCCAGAAGTGGGGAAGTCTGGTCTGATAGACGCCGGGATGGATGTCTCACCGGTGTGGTTTTGGAGTGATACAAAAGAAAGCGGATGGAGACAGTAAAAAGAGAAAGAGGGATGGTACTGCTGCTTCTATCAGAGCTCAGAATCCTCTCACCCTCAGCTTTTCTTCAGAGAGGAGAAAAGAATTCTATTTTATACTATTCTTGTGACCCCATTGCTTCTTCTCCTCTGCCTGCAGAGCTTCTTTAGCGCATCCCTGTTTCCTTTTTTGGTGAAAATTTCAACTTCTTCTTGACACAGTCTCTGTATTGCTCCTCCTTTTACTTTTGCTTTTTTTTGTCCTCCTCTCCTCTCTCTTCTTGTTATTTGCTTGTTCCATGAGAATTCAGGCTAGGCGGTTTGGAGGAAAATGGCTGAAAATTTTGCAAGAAGGACCCCCTCAGACCGAGGAATCGAGCAGGTCTGGGCTTTGATACGAGCTTGTTATCAGTTCTAAATGATGCTCATTTTGTTTCCATCCGTTTTTCCTTTTTGGTTGCTCTCCTGCTTTCCTGTTCTTGCAATAATTTCCACTTTCGGTGAGAGTTTGTGATGTGGAATGCGTTAAATTTGGCAGATGTGCTTGCTATTTTTGGTAGGTGATTTTAAGTAACCAGGTTTTTATTTGATTGCGAGTTCCAAAAATTCGGGAACGGAGCAAGCTGGTTCTATATCCATGTGGAGAAGATCACTTCTTTATGTTCGTGGGTCGAGCTCTTCTTTTTTATGACTTAAATAATGAGGTTTTGTTGGTCTTTCAGTTCTATTTTATTATTGCACAGGCTAATGGTGGTGGGGACTACTCTTCCCTACTGCTAGTTTTGAGGTGCTCTGCAAATAGTATAGCATTTGATGTTATGATACTCTTTGGCTTGCAGTCTTCACTCCCTATTTTCTCTTCCACGAGTTAGTTGTATCTTTGCCATACATTGCAGATTGTTTGATGAACATATATCCAGAGTGAAATTTTGTTGGGTATCTATACTTTGCAGCTGATTTGCAGTCTTAATGAAACTTTTTGATCTTGCACATTTATTATTAAGTTTCTTTCCTGCACATATTCTTGATTGTTTTTGCTATTACATAATAATAAACTGAACTTTTCATATCTTGCAAAGGGCATCCTTGCTTTGAAGAAGGGTGCGCATCTTCTGAAGTGTGGAAGGAGAGGAAAGCCAAAATTCTGTCCTTTCAGGCTATCCACAGTAAGTGCTTCTGACACTGTATGCCATTATTTCCCAAAAGATTGATTTTCTTGCAGAGATGCATGTTCAAATTAAGCTTTGAGTTCTCTGAATTCCTTTTGGAGTGACTGCAAAAGATCGCGACATGACTAGTTTATTGTAGCCAGAAAGAATATGATAGCTTCATTGGTTTTCGGTTGGGCTACAGATTCTTGCCATTCTGTGCAGAACCTGAGCTTGATAGATCAATGAGCCAAGCTTTGGATCCGCATAGCCTGCTGATATTCGGCTCAATATGCTAAAAAAATGAATAAATGCATGAATGATATATGTTATTTTAGTAATTATTTATATTTATAAATATTTATATTTATTTTGTCGCGTCCCAACCCCACCATTTGAGCTGGAATATGACATAGCCATATCTTTGTTAAAGTATGATTGCAGGGAATATGCAAGGCCTATGGACTTGAATTAAATCTTACAATACCAGGATATGAAATGTGATCAACATTTCAAAACAAGATAAAATAATTCCACCATTAATAGATAATAAGAGTTAATCGGCTACAAATTTCAAACACTTAATTGGCATCTGAGACACTCTAACTATTCTACTCTCACTCAAACCTGAAACCATGGCCAAGTACTAAGTGTAGTGTGACTTTGAAAAGAAAGGTAACCAAATGGCATGAGCAAATAGCTCAATAAGAACGCCTTTACACAAATAAATATATTAACTAAATAAAAGTTAATAGCAATTTTTCCACAACAAATATAATAATAGAATGTTATTATTAAGATAGTTAATAATTTTTTTCGTATCCATTATTCAATAGGGCACAATGTATATCAATATGTCCTGCACAACCAAAATAAGAATTTTGTCCTTCAGTGGTTCAAAGCAATCAATTTGTTTTACATTTCATGACATTTTGACAGGGGACAGATTTGGCAAACATCCTGATTGTACATCATAAGTAATGTAAGTTATTTTTTGGCTCTAGTCTCGCCATGATCATGTTTCCCGCCTGTGATGGGCAACTGATAGTGTCACGCTCTAGCTTGTGTTGAGGTAATCCATAGTATCATATTCCTACCTGTGACAAGGCGAACCGTAGTATCACATCTCTGCCCATGACAAGATGGACCACAATGATGTTCCTGCCTGTGAAGAGGTGAACTTTATTAACATGGCTAACCCAGAGCCCACATCCATTCATTTGTTTCAAGAGTGCATACTAGATAGATTAAGTTATCTTCGACTTTGCACTAACTATTGTCACGTTTCTAGCCCGTAATAGTGCAGCAATAAACATGGCTAATTTGAATGCATCTTACTGAATCATCCAGTTATGCAAGCTTCATTAATTCATTTATTAATTAAAATCACCCATCATATTCACAATATTAAAGTGCAAAAATATTATCATATTACATGCACAATCAAGTACATCCGTACTATGATACGCATGCACATATCAGAAATTACGCTGTACAAGCAAGCATGGAAGGGGATACTTATCTCTACTGATAGCAAAACCCAAACAAGGTATGCCAATCAATTCAAAAATACACCTAACATGTTGAAATCATCACTTTTCCTAAAAGCTTAAGCTGATAGGATGAGGTAGATTTATTTATATATTTTATATTTTCTTACACTCCCTCTCACATGTGGGCCGGATTTTCCTTTAATGGGCGAGCCCAACATGTGAAATTTTTAATAATGGGGTTAAAGAGTGCGGAGACAGGGTTCGAACTCAGGACCTCTGCTCTGATACCAAGTTGAAATCACCACTTTTCCTAAAAATCCTTAAGCTTTTAGGAAAAGTGGTGATTTCAACATGGTATCAGAGCCAGCGACACGGGTTCGATTCCCAGGATAAGCGATTAAAAAAAAAAAAACTCCCTTGCTGGAGAGGGGCAATTGTTGGCGGAGGCCGGTGTGGGCCAAGTCAGCAGGGCTCGCTTGCGGGGGGATTGTTGGTGGAGGCCGGTGTGGGCCAAGTCAGCAAGGCTCGCTCGCGGCGGAGGCCGGTGTGGGCCAAGTCGCAATCGAACGCCGGAGGGGCGCTTGGGATGGTCGGGTTAAAGACCATGGTTAAGCCTTCACTATCACCTGCGGATTTTAGTGAGATGGCAGCGCCTACGGTCCTAACAGTGGTAAGCTTATAGGATGAGTGGTGATTTCAACATGGTATCAGAGCAGAGGTCCTGAGTTCGAACCCTGTCTCCACACTCTTTAACCCCATTATTAAAAATTTCACATGTTGGGCTCGCCCATTAAAGGAAAGTCCGGCCCACATGTGAGGAGGAGTGTAAGAAAATATAAAATATATAAATAAATCTACCTCATCCTATAAGCTTAAGCTTTTAGGATAAGTGGTGATTTCAACATAACATATCCAATTAAAATAATATTAATATTTAGTATAATTATAAAAACTAATTATCCTTGTAAAATCGGAGAACCAACTCGACTATGATTAACCACCCCACAAGCATAACTAAATTTAATTAATCATTTACAAATTTTTCCAAATTTCTAATCTCATTTTTTTTGGTTTTCGAAACTTATTCTAACCCTAGGTTTTCCCTAACCTAACCCTAATCCAGCTACATGTCCTACATTAAGGAGCATGAGGCTAGGGTTTTACCCCAATTAGGGGACTAAAGCATAGGACCCCATGCTAATCATCTTCTTATCTGGGTGGTCGTGCTCTTACACAAAATCAAACTTGCTAAATTAAAGGAGGAAATAGAGGAGATGGTAACAGAGGAGTGGAAATTTGCGATTTGGGGTGGAGATCTATCGTAAGATAAGGGATGAAAGAGTGCATGGAAGAGGGTAGTCTGTGATGGAACTGGAGGGTGGTCAGGGTGTTGGGGCATCACTGATTGGTGGCAAAATAGAGGGCCCTAGAAGTGCTCGGATAGAGGCAAGAAGGGTTTGTTGCATAGGGGGCAACCGTGGGGAAAACACGAGAGAGAGGAGGATGGATAAGGCTGGCTGGGTGGCAGTGCACGGTGGCGAAAACCAGCCAAATCCTAGTGGCAGTCGGTTGGATCTAGAGGAGAAGCCTGATCTAAGTATAGGCAGCACAGCAAGGGTTGCCAAAGGCAAGATCTAGCGAAGGGAGGGAGAGATTTGGTGGGGATTGGCCAGCAATAGGCAATGTATGGTGAAGTTGGAGGGGAAAAAGGAAGAAATAGAGGAGATGAAGGCTGGGGTTGTGAAATCGGGGAAGAAGAAGATGATGGGAAGGGTTTGGGGTTCAAGCATCTGATTAAATGGTGAAACTTGGGGAGATTCCGATGAGTACATAGGTGTGATGTTGAAAAGCAAGGAGACCTGGATAGCAGGGAGTCGAAGACGATGGAGCTAGTAAGATGAAGAGGGGGACGAGGAGGAGATTGGCAAGAAAGGAAGTGGCTCCAGGGTGTGTGAGAAGTTATCGAGGGCTTCAAGCATCGATTGATAGGGGAACTAGAGAAGAAGAGGTGTCAACCTAGTGGTAGCATGGTAGACCGTCGAGGACTTGGGAAAAAGAGAGATGAGATGTAGTGATGGTGAAACATGAGAGGGTAAGAAGAAGATAGTAGGCACAAAGGAGAGTGGGCATTTCTTCGATTGATAGGTGGATGCTGATGAGGACATCGGTAGGAAGGAGGGGATCGAGAGTTGGAGAGAGAGAGAAACAGCTGCATCGATTGCAAACTAGGGAAGGAAGGAGGGAAAATAAGAGAAACAGAGTAGAGGACATGCATGCCCTGCCCTCACTGGTGATCCAAGTGAGGGTTCTGGGCGGACTGTGCACACGTCCCTTATCTAGCAACGGTTCCACACCCTTCCCCATTTACAATGACAACTCCACAACAACCCCCTTTTTGGCTGCAAAATCATGCACGCCTCCTCTTTTCAGGCAGCATCTTCGGACCCGCCCAGCCGTTAAGGCTGGGTCGATTCAACTAGGCTAGTCCAATTGGACAAACCCTCACATCTCTCTTAAAAAAAAATTTAACTACAAAATTGTCATAACTGGGCCTTCAAAAAGCCGAGGATACTTAGCTCTCATCTCATCCTCAAGTTTCCAAGTAGCCATTCTCTCAGTGTGATTACTCCATTGCATCTATAAGGACTGGTGCAGCATCTCAAGACTTGCTCTTTTCTATCTATAATCCAAATCGGATACTTTTCGTTGGTCAGTTCCTCACGAAATTGTAATGGCTCAAACTCCACTACATGGCTAGGGTCTGGCACATACTTTATCAACATTGATACATGAAAAACATTGTGTAATTTAGAAAGGGCACGTGGTAATGCTAATTGGTATGCAATTTCTCCCGCTCTTTCTAGAATTTTGAATGGATCCACATATCTGGGATTTAGTTTGCCGCATATTGCAAACTTTGTCATGCCATTAGTAGGAGACACCTTCAAGAAAATATAATACCCTTCTTGGAATTATAGCGCGCTCCTTTTATTATCTATATAGCTTTTCTACTTGCTCTGTGCTCTATGAAGCTGCTCCCTGATTAGCTGAACCTTTTTTACATTTTGCTGCTTTGTTTTAGGGCCTAACAGTTTTCTCTTGCCAAAATCATCCTAACAAATGGGGGACCTACACTTTTGGCTATACAATATCTCAAAAAAGCCATTTAAATGCTCGCTTGGTAGCTATTAGTGTAGGCAAACTCGACTAGATTGTTTGATGCACCTCCCAAATCTAAGACAGAATTTGAATGGTCTCTTCAAACTATCCATCAATTTATGGGTGGAAAGCTGTGCTAAAATTTAATTTAGTTTCTATAAGTTTGTGTAGGCTCTTCTAGAACTGAGATACAAATCTTCCTATTCGATACAATAGTTACTGGGACTGCATGTAACCTCACAATCTACTTAATGTCCAAGTTTACCGGTCTTTATAGGGAAAGACTAAGTCTAGAAGGTAAAAATTATACCAATTTTGTCAGTTGATCAATAATCACCCAAACAACATCATTACGTGTAGGGATTTTGCATAGACTAGTCACAAATCTATGGTAATGTACTTCCATTTCTACTGATAGATGAGAAGAGACTGCAACAGCCTTGTAGGTCTTTGATGCTTGGCTTTCACCTGCTGTGCGACACACTGAGCTATCTCTCTCGTCATACTAGTTGATGCAGGCTGAAACATGCAAGTCTTGGCCAAACCAAAAGGATTCAACCAAGGGAAAGATAATCCTGGGATGTCACTCAACCGGGGGTAGCGGATGCCACTCGACACTACTAATCGCAGATGCCACTCGATGCGACCAAGCCACATGCTTGATTGGGAGGAGGATGCGACTCAACTCACAAAAGCAAGAAAGGCTTGCTGGAAAGAAATTCTGAAAATAACAACTCTTCTTCTCATTTCATTCATGTACCAGCTTTATATGCTATCTTGGAACATCCCTCCAAGCATAGGTAAGACAAAACAGTGCTAAAACACATTGATGAGAGTCTAGTTACAAGTTCCAATATTTAGAAATACCAAAAGACACTTGGGGAAATGAAACTATGTGTTGGAAAAAGACCAACTTAAATGCATTTCGCTGGAAGCTGCTAGTCCAGACGTGCAGTAATAAAAATGCCATAACTTTCTCTAGAGATCTTCAAATGGCATGAGATCAAGTGCGTTGGAAACTAGAGTAGAGCTTTCCAATGGTATATGGCATGCTACCTAATTAACCATATATTGTTTCCAGAATTAATTCAAAACTAACTCTGTCATGCTGCCAGGATCAAAAGATGACTCACTAAACACGAGCCGACTCTTGAAAGCAATGAGTCGACCCCCATTATACATGAGTCGACTCTTGAAAGTAAAGAGTCGACCCCTGCTACACATGAGTCGACTCTTGAAAGCAAAGAGTCGACTCCTGCTGCTCCTGCATCATTCTCCCCAGCTTGAAAAGAACTCGCCTTCGAGTTGGAATTCAAGTCTTCCCAAAGCAGATGATCTAGTTTCTTGAGCTCCTTACTTGAAATCCATGCATCCTCGGAATGTGGCTTTCCTTGCCAATGGACCAAGTATTGTGTATAAGTGCCATGCCGAGTCGTGATAGAACGTACATCCAGAACATCAACAGACTCACGCAGAGGATTAGAGAGGCGGGACTCGAAGTCTTTTGGTTGAAACACAATCTTCTCCTCATCTCCATAATAAGGATAAAGATCACATATATTGAAGGTAGGATTGATTGAAAATCCTTCAGGCATTTCAATTCGGTAGGCATTTGGACCCAACTTCTTTAGAATCCGACAAGGTCCAAACTTTCTCTGTTTCAACTTATTATAAGTACCTGTAAGAAATCTTTCCTTTCTCAAATATACCATGACCAAATCTCCTTCCTTGGACTCTAACTTCCTTCGTTGAACATCAGCTTGTGACTTGTACATTTGAGTAGAATGCTGCAGCTGATGTTGAACTTGTTTATGGACCTCCTTTATGTGATCAGCAAACTCTTCAGCTTCCATACTCACTCTTGTTTGATTTGGTAGTGGCAAGAGATCAAGAACATGACTTGGATTTCTGCCATAAACAACTTTGAATGGAGGCTTCTTCGTTGATCGACTGGCTGAACTATTATAAGCAAATTCAGCTTGAGGAATGACAAATTTCCACTTCTTTGGGTGCTCTCCCACTAAGCTTCTTTGTAAGTTCCCCAATGATCTATTTACTACTTTAGTTTGTCCGTCGGTCTGTGGATGGTAAGCACTGGAGAATTGCAATCAAGTTTTCAAAAGTTTCCACAGCATCCTCCAGAAGTGACCAACAAACTTTACATCACGATATAAAGTTATGGACTTTGAAACACCATGTAGATGAACAACTTCTCTGAAAAATAAAGTAGCTATGTGAAATGCATCAGTTGAGCTCTTACATGGTATAAAGTGAGACATCTTGGAGAATCGATCTACCACCACAAAAATGCAATCAAACCCATGCTGTGTTCTAGGCAAACCAAGAACAAAGTCTATTGATAAGTCTTCCCAGGGAGCATTAGGGATTGGTAAGGGCTGATAATAACCAGTATTCTGGACTTCCACTTTGGCCTTTTGACATACAAGACAATTTTGCACAAACCGAGAAATATCACACTTCAGGGTAGGCCAAAAGTATCACAGCTTCACAAGAGCTTCAGTCTTGTCCCTTCCAAAATGTCCACCAAGTCCGCCAGCATGTAATTCTGCAATAACAAATAATCTCCAAGATCCCTCTGGCAAACAAAGTTGATTGCCTTTGAATAAATAGCCATTGATCAGCAAATAGTCTTTACTCTTGTCATTATTCAAATTCTGCAACACCCTTTTAAAGAATGGATCTGCAACATAATAATCTGGTAAGAGATCAAAGCCAGTAATTTCATAAGAGAGTGTTGCCAACAAACTATGCCGTCGACTCAAAGCATCAGCAACTTTGTTTGATGAACCACCTTTATGGTGTACAAAAGAAAACTTCTCAAGGTATGATACCCAACCAGCATGGCGAGAATTCAGCTTTTTTTGGCCCTTCAAGAATCTCAAAGCTTCATGGTCGGAATAGAGCACAAATTCAACACCAATAAGATAATGTTCCCAATGCCGCAAAGCTTGAACAATTACATATAGCTCTTTATCATAGGTTGAATATTTCAGCTTTGCATTACTGAATTTTTCACTGAAATAAGCAACAGATCTTCCTCCTGGCAAGAGAACAGTTCTTATGCCAACTTTGGAAGCATCACACTCCACTTGAATGGCTTAGAGAAATCTGGTAGTGCTAGGACCAGTGCTTCAACAAGTTTGGACTTCAACTCTTGGAAACTTCTTTCAGCCTCATTGGTCCATTGAAATTCCTTCTTCTTTAGAACATCCATCATTGGGGCAGCAATGGTACTGAAGTACCGGATGAATCTCCTGTAGAATGATGCCAAACCATGAAAACTTCTCACGTCAGTGAGACTTCTAGGCGTAGGCTAATCAAGAATAGCCCTTACCTTCTCGTCATCCATCTTCATGCCATCAGCACTAACAACATAGCCTAGAAATACAACTTGATTAGTCATAAAAGAGCACTTCTTCATATTCACATACAACTGGTTTTCAAGGAGCACTTTGAAAACATTAGATAGGTGATTCACATGCTGTACACTGTCCTTGCTGTAAGCTATGATGTCATCAAAATACATCACAACATAATGAAGTTCTTCAAAACTTGGGTCATAAGCCTCATAAAAGTGCTGGAGGCATTTGATAATCCAAATGGCATAACCAGCCACTCATACAAACCATCTTTGGTTTTAAAGGTTGTTTTCCACTCATCACCTTTTTTAATTCAGATTTGGTGATAACCACTCCGTAAATCAATCTTAGAAAACACCTTTGCACCAGCCAACTCATCCAGCATATCAAGTCAAGGGATGAAAAATCTATACTTGATTGTAATCTTGTTTATAGCTCTACTATCAACACACATTCTCCATGTTTTATCTTTCTCAGGAGTTAAAAGGGCAGGGACAGCACAAGGACTAAGTGATTCTCTAATCAATCCCTTTTGCAATAAATCAATGATTTGCCTTTGTAATTCAGCATGCTCATTAGGAGACATTCTATAATGAGGCAGATTAGGAAGAATAGCACCTGGAATGAAATCAATTCGATGCTGAATATCTCGAAGTGGTAGTAAACCAGCGGGAAGGTTAGCAGGAGCTAAGCCTTTGAATCTATCTAATAAGTCTCGAACTTCGTCCGGAACTTCTGTTTCAAATTCTTCACTTTTTTCTGCAGCAACCAGAGCATAAACAATACCATCTTTTTTGTATGACTCTTCAAATTCCGTGTAAGATAATAAGCTGATTTGGTTCGAAGAATGCACACTATTTGGAATGTCTTTCATAGGGGTCAAAACGTACTTCACTTTGTTGTGGATAATAGTGTAAGTGTTCTTCCTCCCATCATGATAAGCATTCCTATCAAACTGCCATGGTCTGCCAAGAAGCAAATGACAGGCATCCATGGGCAACACATCCAAATAAATTTCATCTTCATACTTGTCAACAACAAATTAACTTTGCATCTCTGAGTCACCATGATTTCTCCACAGAAAATCTTGTAAGGCTTTGGATGGTGTTCACAAGAAAGCTTCAGCTTTTCTATCATTACTTTTAACACCATGTTCTCACAACTTTCTGAATCAATCATCAAGATGCACTTCTTTCCATAAGAAAGAAATAGGTTCGAAAAATATTATGCCTCAGCCATTTATCAGTCTCTTGAACATTCAGCACTTGCCGGATTACAAGACTTTCTGCATCACAATCACCTTCACAATATTCTTCATTAAGATTAGCCTCTGGTTCTTCATCATAAATTGGCTCTTCATCTTCTTCTTCCACAAGATGCAATTCAGCTTTCTTCTTTGGACATTCATAGGACCTATATCCAGATTTACCACACCGAAAACATTTGTTGGAAGATGAATGAAACTTCCCACTCTCCTTACTCCCTCCACCCTGATGTTGGGTTTGTTTTTCAGAGGTAGGAGCCAACTTCTTACCCTTCTCTTTCACCCCTTTTGAGCTTTCACCCTTTTGGTATGAACTCTATTTTATTTTCTCTTCTGCCTTCAATGCCTTTTGATATGCTTCCTTTAAAGAATGAAGCGAATGCATCATCAGCTCGCCTTTGAGATTATATTTCAGTCCACTCACATATCTGGCCACCAATTGATTATCAGATTCTTGTAAGTTCACACGACTCATAAGCTTGTAGAATTGCTATGTATAATCACCAACAGATTGCTCCACACGCTAATGCAACTAATGGAACTTTTGGTAGAGAGTTTGAGAATAATCCAAGGGAAAAAAATTCTCATCAAGCTTCAATTTCATCTCAGCCTAGGTATTAACTCTTGGGTTTCCTCTTCGATCTCTGCTACGCTGATATTGTTGCCACCAGATTAGAGCATGACCCTTCAGCTTCGTAGCCACAAACTGCACATTTCTCTCATCTGTAAGAAATTTCCAATCAAAGAAAGCTTCTAAAGATGCTATCCAGTCACAATAGCCATCAGCATCAAGTTTGCCATCAAAGTCTTGCACTTGAACTTGGATGCTTCGATCAGTATTCTCGAAAGCACGGGTCAAGCGTTCCATGGACCATTGATCAGCAACACCAGATTCTGGAACAAAATTGGAAGAAGATGAATGGTCATTTTGGCTGTGGTTGTTGAAGAAGATATTGTGTTCACTTTCTTGACTTTTATGGCTTCGAGTGGGTGAATCTTGCATCCGCTGATAGAGTTTATTTACCATGTCTGTCAGTGCTTGATTCGATTCTCGTAATGCAGCAAGTTCAGCTTGCACTTCATCACGCTCCGTATCCCTTGGACGTCGTGGAGGATTCCTTTGACGCCGTGGAGGCATTGTAGAAGACCTAAGGATACGAAGAAGATCAAATAATTTTGAAATAAAGGACACCACAATACGGAAATCTGTTCTGATACCAATTTGATGCAGGCTGAAACCTGCAAGTCTTGGCCAAACCAAAAGGATTCAACTAAGAAAAAGATAATCCTGGAATGCCACTCAACCAGGGGTAGCGGATGCCACTTAACGCTACTAATCGCAGATGCCACTCGATGCGACCAAGCCACACGCTTGATTGGGAGGAGGATGCCACTCAACTCACAAAAGCAAGAAAGGCTTGCTGGAAAGGAATTTTGAAAATAACAACTCTTCTTCTCATTTCATTCATGTACCAGCTTTATATGCTATCTTGGAACATTCCTCCAAGCATAGGTAAGACAAAAAACAGTGCTAAAACACATTGATGAGAGTCTAGTTACAAGTTCCAATATTTAGAAATACCAAAAGACACTTAGGAAAATGAAACTATGTGCTGGAAAAAGACCAACTTAAATGCACTTCGCTAGAAGCTGCTAGTCCAGACGTACAGTAGTAAAAATGCCATAACTTTCTCTAGGGATCTTCAAATGGCACGAGATCAAGTGCGTTGGAAACTAGAGTAGTAGAGCTTTCCAATGGTATATGGCATGCTAGCTGATTAACCATATATTGTTCCCAGAATTAATTCAAAACTAACTTTGTCATACTGCCAGGATCAAAGGATGACTCACTAAACACATGAGTCGACTCTTGAAAGCAATGAGTCGACCCTCGTTACACATGAGTCGACTCTTGAAAGTAAAGAGTCGACCCCTGCTACACATGAGTCGACTCTTGAAAGCAAAGAGTCGACCCCTGCTGCTCCTGCATCACTAGTCCACTAAAAATTATCTCTCAAATCTTTGTACTTCTTGGTGCCTCCTATGTATGGTGTAAGTAGAGTTGTGGGCCTCCTTTAGAATATTTTTCTTCAACTATGCAATTTTATGGACCCAAAATCTTTTACCAAACCTTAGGGAACCATCCTTATGTACTCCAAATTCTGATAGGGCATCGGATTTTATTCCTCTTATCTTCTGCAGTTTTGGATTTTCTCTTTGAGATGGCTTCATGCTCTCAATCAAAGTGAGCTGCACCTTATGAATAGTAAGCTGGGAATCAAGATTGTGCAATTATACCTAAATCCCAACCTCTCCAAATCTCCCTAAACATTCTTCTATGAAGTGATTAGATCTACCAAACTATACAAAGATTTTTTGCTCAAAGCATATGACGTAGCATTTGCCTTCCTCGGGTGATAATTGATAGTTCAGATCATAATCCATTAATAGCTCTACTCTGTCTTAGGTTTAGCTCCTTCCAAGTAAGATATGTTTCAACTCTTATAATTTGTGAAGATCTTATAGGGCTTCGCATACACATAGTGCCTCTATATTTTTAGAGCAAAAACCACAACTGCTAGTTCCAAGTCTTGAGTGGGGTAATTCTACTACCTTTCCATTCTCCATCAAAACACAACATAAATTTTTTTGAGATGTATAAAAATGGTGAAACATCCTGTCCTAGATGGTTTAGCTCCTTCCAAGTAACATATGTTTCAACTCTTATAATTTGTGAAGGTCTTATAGGGCTTCACATACGCATAGTGCCTCTATATTTTTAGAGCAAAAACCACAACTGCTAGTTCCAAGTCTTGAGTGGGGTAATTCTACTACCTTTCCATTCTCCATCAAAACACAACATAATTTTTTTGAGATGTATAAAATTGGTGAAACATCCTGTCCTAGATGGAATGATCAGAACCAGGGCTGTCACCAATCGCTTCTTCAACTTTTAAAAGATCTGCTTGCATTCTTCTATCCACTTGAACTTAATTCACTTCTAGGTTAGGCAGGACATGGACATCGCAATGTGAGAGAACCCCTCAAAAAAATCAAGTAAGATCCAGCCAACTTTAGAAGCTGCACACCTCAGACACATTAGTAGACCGACTTCACTTAGCCATTGCATTTACTTTCTTTGGGTCTATAGAGATGCCATTCTTAAGAGTCCAATGCCCAAGAAATGTAACACTTCAACTACAACTTGCATTTTTTTTCTAGCTTAGCATAGAGTATTCTCTGTAAGAGTTTGCAGCTTTATGCTTAAATGCTCTTTATGCTCTTTTGACCCTCAGGATACACCAATATGTCATCAGTGAACACTGCCATGAATTAATCCAAGAAAGGTTTGAACCAAGGTTCGCCGTCTCGGTACTGGACCTCGTATCGATACTATCTTATTAGTGTTGGTAGACTGTATGGTACGAAATGGTGAGGCGTACTGAGTGTCGGTATGGTACGAGGCTGTATATTAATTCGGTATTGATACAGTATGGTATGCCCAGTATGGTATGGTACTAACTGATGCGGTAAACCTTGTTTTGAACATCCTATTTATTAGATCCATGAAAGCTGCAGAAGCATTTGTCAACCTAAACGACATTACTAGGAATTCATAATGCCCGGACCTTGTTCTGAAGACTGTCTTGGGCACATCCTTAGCTTTAATTTTTAGCTGGTGGTAGTGAGAGCGAAGATCGATTGTTGAGAAGACTTGCGCTCCTTGTAACTGATCAAATAGTTCGCTAATGGTACTTGTTCTATATTGTTGCTTTGTTTAGCTCCTGATCAATACATAGTTGGAACCTCCCATCTTTCTTTTTCACAAATAATATGGGAGCACCCTAAGGAGAAACACTAGGTCCGATAAAGCCTTTAACAATCCTACAATTGCTCCTTCAGATCCTTCAACTCAATTGGAGCCAGTCTATATGGAGCCCTAGAAATGAGATTAGTGCTTTGAAGTTTGAACCAAGTTAATTGAGAACCCTAAACATATCTAACGATAGCTAATATGACTATATTATATATGGCAAGGTTATTCTTCAATATTCACATGCATGTCTGGTGTCGTTGGAGGTTCCAAGTAGGGAAGCTAAATTTGACCTAGTTAAAAATGGACATGGCTTTATAATGAGGAAATAAATCATAAAAATGCTTTTCAACAAAAGACATTCTGAGTTCCAATTTAGGGTTCACATCAGACTGTTGTCAGCTAATATATTTTGAAGACTGAATTGCATTTCAAAACCTCAGGCCAGGTATATGGTAAGATTAGACAAAAATGTCTGCAGCTGCAAAGTTTGATCCATAAAATATTTGTGAGATTGAAACCCTTGCCCTTCCATCCGCAAGCAGATCTCGCTGATATTATGCGTAGGTCTACATAGAGCTGTCTTCTGGAACATCAAGTTTCAGTCCATTCCGACAAATCTAGGCCCCATGAAGTTTCTTTTTTTTTTTGTTATTGTTGAAGAAACACATTTTTCGTCTCAGCAGAATTCTTAGCCGACTAGAAACTTTTTACAATGTTTATGTACCATGGGTTTTTCTTAAGGGTTTTATTAACAACTTAGCTGAATGTCTATGTGGTAAGATGGTTTCGTTGTCCTTTGACCTGAGGCAGAAGTTTTGGTATCATTTGGGGAGTCAGGAGTGAGTAACAGTAATGCTTCTAATGCAGTGAGTTATAGTGATAAGTAATAGAGGCTTGTTTTGGCCTATCATATTTGATGCTGAGGGAAGAAACTAAAGATATTGGTTAATAGGAAGGGATCATTGATGAAAGACACTGTTCTTGAAGAAATCTAATTATAAAACTAAAAAGTAATCAAATGGAGGTATCCTTTAGGACAGAGCAATGCCTGGAAGAGAACTGACTTTTTTGAAGAAGTATCATTTATGTTAGATCTAAATGCAATGCATTCCTGGAATCTGAGAAGGTGCTACTTTGAGTTGCATACTTCCATAACATGATGTGAACATGCATAAAAAGTTCTCCTTTTACGAAAGATAATTTATTGTTGCGTAGTACCATAAATATAACCATTTGAAGTACATGCCAGGAACATCATGAGCAACAAATGTTTCATAGATTTTAATTAATTTTCATGTCTTTGTTCAACAATACTTGTAGAAGAAAATTTGTTTTAGGTAATCTGTCTAAAACATTTTGTTAACAAAAAATATTGTCTTTTGACTTTCAGGATGAGAAAATTTTAATCTGGTACTCAGGAGAGAAGGAAAAACACTTGAAGTTAATTGCTGTGTCCAAGGTTGTTCTTGGACAGCAGACAGTATGTAATACTTTAAGTTGAAAAGCTTAATCAAAATCCTGGTGTTTATCTATTAATACTGAATTGCAATTTTACATTTACAAACTATATGATCCTGCAGGTAAATTTTCTGCGCCATTGTCAGCCAGAGAAAGAGTCTCGGTCATTTTCACTAATCTATCAAAATGGTGAACGCTCTCTTGACTTGGTACTGTCGCCCTGGAGTTCGTTATTGACTTTTGTCTGTTTAAGTGCTAATCTAATTGCATCCCATTTCTTAAATAAATTTTCTTTTCGTCCTTCAAATACTTATTATTTTTATTGTTTTCTGAACTTGCTTGTTTGCTTCGTCTTTTATCTTAGATTTGCAAAGACAAGGAGCAAGCTGAATCCTGGTTTCTTGGATTGAAGGCCTTGGTTTCGGCTTCTCATCATCCAAGAACTTTGGCTAACCTAAGAAATAGCAGAGGGGCATATAGCTGTGTCAATAGCCCCATTGGCCATGTCCGAACAAAACATAAACTAGGATTTTTACAGGACTCAGTGAAATTCTCAAAGGTTAGTAGTGCAGTACAGCTTTCTATTATACTGTTGAAGGTGCCTATGCTGTATTTGCAGTCTTTGAATACAGTATTTTTCCTTCACTCCATGAACTTCTTAATCTCATTTTGATAAATTTAAGCTGACAATATTCCATTGATTAATTTTCTTCTGAAGGTGCACAGTTTATATGGGAGCCCTTCTCAGTCACTACTAGAGAGGTATTTTTCCGATAGTGTGTTAAGTTCTTCAGATGTATTTTATTCTCCAAAGAAAAGAACCTTATCAGATGTGCAACCACATTGGGATAGAATGCTACCCCATATACCCTTTACTGTATCAGACAGTTTCAGAGATATTAGCAATTCTAACTTTGTTAAGGAACCAAGAGTGGTTTTGACTTCTAAAATCAGCTCATCTGACCATGTGTTTCCTATAGTAGATAAAACTGATTCCTTGAAGGATGTGTTCATGTGGGGAGAAGGTTTAGGAGGGATATTAGGCGGTAGTTTGGACACAGATCGTTCAAATGTTAATGCTTTACTTCCGAAGTTATTGGACTCCACCAGGATGCTTGATGTGCAAAATATTTCTTGTGGAGAAAGGCATGCTGCACTGGTTACTAAACAGGGCGAAGTTTTCTGTTGGGGTGAGGAAAATGGGGGGAGACTGGGTCACAAGGTCAATATGGATGCGAATTATCCCAAAGTTATTGAATCTCTCAGTAATGTGCATGTACAGACAGTTGCCTGTGGAGGACAACACACATATGCATTAACAAGGTCAGGTGAACTCTATGTGTGGGGTGATAACGATCATGGCTTTGGGCTTTCAGGTGACAGAAGTAGCAGAAGCCAGTGGTTTCCTCATAGAATAGCTGGTCCTTTAGATGGTATATGTATATCAAGGGTTGCTTGTGGTGAGTGGCACACAGCTATTGTATCCTCTTCTGGACAATTATTCACGTATGGGGAAGGAACCTTTGGAGTTCTTGGACATGGAAATCTTCAAAGTGTTTCTCAACCAAAGTCAGTCGAGTCTCTAAAAGGATTAAGAGTAAAGTCTGTTGCATGTGGACCATGGCATACAGCTGCAGTTGTGGAAATCATAATAGGTAACTACAAGAGCAATACTCCTGGTGGCAAACTTTTTACGTGGGGTGACAGTGACAAGGGGAGACTGGGTCATGCAGATAAGGAGAGGAAGCTTCTACCCACATGTGTTGCATCACTTGTGGATTGTGATTTTGTTCAAGTTTCTTGTGGAACAGCTCTAACTGTTGCACTCACAGTTACTGGCATAGTTTTTACCATGGGAAGTGCAGTAAATGGACAATTGGGAAATCCTCAGGCGGAGGATGTATCAATTGCAACTGTTGAAGGATTACTTAAAAGTGAGTTTGTTAAGGAGATCTCTTCAGGTTCTTTTCATGTGGCAGTGTTGACAACAAAAGGAAAAGTGTATACTTGGGGAAAGGGTGCAAGTGGACAACTTGGGTTAGGTGACACTAAAGACAGAAGCTCTCCAGCTCTTCTAGAGGCCCTGGAAAATAGAAATGTACAAAGTGTGGCCTGTGGATCAAATTTTACTGCAGCAATCTGTTTACATAAATCAATCTCAAGCAAGGACCAATCCATCTGCACTGGATGCAGAATGATTTTTGGATTTACAAGAAAGAAGCATAATTGCTATAATTGTGGCCTTGTATTCTGCCATTCCTGTAGCAGCAAGAAGGCTATAAATGCAGCTCTGGCACCAAATAAAAACAAGAAATGCCGTGTTTGTGATCCATGCTTTGCTCAGCTGAAAAAGCTTATAGATCCCGGATTAAGTAAGGGAGTTGCAAGTCCAAGACCACTACAGATGATGCATAAGCTATACTCAGACCAGAAAATAAGAACACAAGACAAATTCTTTCATGGAGTAAGCATGTTTTATCCTAAACCATCGGCACCCAAGGAAATTACACTAGCTGATGGAAAAATAGTACCTATGCAAGTGGGTGAGCAAAGTTATCAAGATTCATATCTACCATGCCAAGGCAAAACTGAGAGGTGGGGAATGGTTCCATGCCCGCTGCAGTTCAGTGAACAAGCTAGAGAAAAATCTTTAATGTCTTTCCCAATGTCCCAAGAACTTTCTGATGTTTCTGATGTTCGTGCACAATATCACTCATTTGCATCAAAATCTATAACTCACAATACTACCAACTTGAAGCAAGATATAAATAAAATAGAGAAGACACTAAAAGAAGAAGTGCAGCGACTTCAAACTGAGGTAAATTGCCAATCCTTTTTAAAAAAGTTACATTCCTACTCTTATAGTAAGGGACCATTGCTTTTGCTAATCCTTTTATAAAAAAGTTACAATCCTACTCTTATAGTAATGGACCATTGCTTATATTCATGATTTGTCGTGTTGTATGTAAATTTTAACACAAATTCTTGCAGTTCATATCCATCTTGTTATGAAGGGTGAGCAAAGTAAAGCATTTTTTGGGCTTGGAATTGCATTCTTTTCATGCGTCAGTGATCTGGAATTGTTATTAAAGTCTGACTTTGGTCCTTATCTCACATTTTTACATAGCTATACATCTTGCATCCAAACAAAAAAGGCATCAATGCACTAAACAAAAAAATATTGGCATAGGTGTTTGATTGGCTGGCCTCTTTAACTTATCTATATATACCTGTTATCATTTTTTTATTCCTCATCCCTTTTACTCTGCATGAATTATGTGCTATTCCTAAAGCTTGAATTGTGAAACTCTTGAAGTGACTAAATTTATCCGGTGATGAAAAATGTTGATTATTGGGATGGGAAGACAAATGAGTTTGTTACACATTTGTTTCAAGTAAATAGTAGTGCATATATAGAAAGATAAAAGTTGGACAAAGAATAGGATAGAAGTGCATCAAACTTGTAGAAATGGACTCAAGACGGAAGAAGGATATTGACATAGGGTGGATGTATAGTATTATGATTTTAAGCCAGGACCATTAGAGGTGCAAGTGATGCGGTGAGGAGTAGAGGGGGAGAGGTGATGATTAAGGTTCTCCATCTCAGTACTGGATCCCATGCCATCCTATTACTACGTCGGTACGCCGAACTGGTCTCTTGTATCGCATACAGGTTTGGTATTGGTCCGATACAGTGTAGCCGGTATGCATCAGTAACGGCCGGTACGACAAATATTGGTGACAATATTGAAGTAGCATTTGGTTGGTGGTTACACCGATGTAACTGCATGTAAAGAATGTCCAGAAGAGGCTTGATAGTTGGCGAAAAAGTTTTTTTTTAACTTTGAGAGAGCAAGAAAAAGTGCAGGGAAACAAAGTAGAGGTTGCTTGTCGGATAGTTGAGCCACCATGATATTAATCTAGGGATCCACAAAACTAGGAGCCATTAGATATAGATAACATGTAGGCATGCTACCATACAAGATAGTTTAAATGATCAGTGACAGAGGGAGGAGGTTGTGAGTCACAGTGTAATTTGAGTCCCATATAGTATGAGGGAAGGTTTGGTTCTGGGTTTGCTATGACAAGTCTAGGCTACAAGAGGAGCCAATGAATGAGAGAGGTCGGTAAAGATGGCAATTGGATAGCACTTATATTTGGGACCTTCACCAGCAAGAAGGGAAAGAAGTCTAGAAATACACCAATAGGGGCCACCATCCATAACTTGGATACATGTGCCTTTCCCAGCAAAGACTCAAAGCAGCAAGGACTGATTCTATGCTTCTCAAGGATTGGAAAAAGGAAACCTAGAAAGCTATTGTTTTGTGGTTCTATTTCAAGCACACCCCTGCAAATATTGTAGGCACCACCTACTACCATTCTACTATCAGCTGCATACAAAGAGTTAATCAGGGTGTCAATTTTTCTGGACCAAAGGATATCTATGGCAAGCTACTTAATGATAATAGATAAGAGCTATAGAGAGATGGATAGCATCATGCTAGAGCAAGTGGGACACTTATGGTGTGACATTGATATGTGGTGGTTGGACAAGGCTTAATAGGTGAAACATTATCAATGTTTTGATGTATGGTGATGAGAAGATATGCTTTCCTAAGTTAATGCTTACAAGGTGCACGATGTCCGGTACATCTTAAGCTTGATTGAGCAGGTAATTGATCAGATAGGAAAGCAGCATATCATGCAGGTGGTTAATGGTAATGAACTACGATACAAATGTTGCTAAGGATATTTTGACGATCAGGAGGCCATGCATTTTCTAGACCCCTTATGCTGCCTACTATGTAGACTTGATGTTGATGGATACTGGCAGGTTCCATAGGGTAAAGCAAGTGGTAGAGACAGCCCAAACCATCACAAATTTCATATATGACCACATCTAGGTGTTGGCTTTGATGAGGAAGCACACCAAGGATAATATACTGAGACCAATAGTCACCTGCTTTGTTACCCATTATATTTCACTTGACAACCTTATTGAGAAGAAGGAAGGCCTATGTCAAGTATGCATGAGTGTCATGGAAAGAGAGTAGATATGCCCCTAGTGGCACAATAGGGAGTAATGTGGACGGGTTAACGACAAGCCAGCAGTTCTTGAAGTGGACTGAGAGCGTAGTGAAGGTATATGCACTATTGTATCGAGTAGGGCCATAAATAGCAAGAAGTACTTCCAAATGGGTATCTTGTATCATATGATGCTGATTGCCAAGGCTGAGATTAGGCAAATGGATCTAAAGTATGTTGATGAGATATTGATATCATTGAGGAGAGGTGGGATTACCAAATGAGTAGGAAGTTGCATCTTGCATGCAAACCAAGTGCATTTCTTAATAATTGTTTTTTCTTATAAAATAGAATCGTGCAATTTTTTGTTTTCCAAGTAGGAAGATTGATGTCTTGGCAACCTACTACCTCCATCCAAAGTTTCAATATAGTGTCCTAGGAATGGATATGGATGAAGAATCATTGACTGCCAAGTGCAATATCATCTACAAGATGGAGCTTGATGTAGTCATTATTACTAGATGTTTGGAGGAGGGAAGTTAAATAATGGGAAATAGGAAGAATACCTTACCAATTAAAGAAGATATATAATGCTATATATTGTGTGTGCTTCATAGACTAAAGTTGTTATAAAGGACTTCAACAGCTATGGTGAGAGGCCAATTGTGGAATGCATAGACAATATGAATCCGGGTATTTTTGACACCAACACTAAAATGTTTTTGATCCTCTCACAAATGGTCTCATTTAGTGATTGTGAGCGCAACCCGTCAACCTTCTCCTTAATGCATAGAAAGTAGAGCAACCGCCTAATACAGAAGAGACTAAATGACTTGGTATACATCCAATACAATCTACGTCTCAAATTGAAGAGCATCCAAGAGGGATGAAATATGATGATCCACTTCATAGTGATTTTGTATATGATGATGAGGATCCCATGGTTGGTTAGCTTGAGGGCTAGAAGCGGCAGTTAGAGCTTAATGAGCTAATGTCACCTCTTTGACCAGCTAGTATCATGGGGCAAAAGATGTTGGGATGAATGAAAAGCAATGGGCAGAGCCTCACATGCCACACTTATAAATTAGGCGATGCCCAGTAGCAGAGCAACCATAGAGGCTAGGGGGAGCAGATTGTGAATGCAAAGCTCTATTCCTGAGACATCCATCTAGAGATATGATATGGAGATGCTAAGAAGAGGTCACCATGGTACCTAGTCTGGTCAGGAAAATAGGGCTAGTCAGGGTGGTGGGTCTAGTCGAGTCACCCAACAAAGCTAGACACACAGGGATAGCCAGTGAAAGAATGCAATTTCTCATAGCAGTAAGGAAAGAAAAGAAAAGAAAGCTATAGATTTGTTGAAGAGAGGAGACCATCGAGCCCTCAAATGAACGGTTTCCCAAATCATTTCACAATGGGGTGATGATACTAGTGATAGTTCGAGCGATGATTCATGGACAATCACAATTCACCCTACCATGCAGGATACAGACCACGGTGTATGTCATAAGACATAGGAGTATATGATAACATGTAGGAGATGGGCTCCTCGAAGTGGTTCATGATATGACATTTCTACAATTGAGTCCCTGTACATATTTGTATCCTCATTGTATATGAGATCCTGTTGTGCACAAATAGGGTATGACTTGTATAAATATCCTCTTTTTGAGATATCATATTCGAGTTACTACTGCCCTCATAGTTGTAGCTAGATTACGAGCTAGATTTCATTGCTGCGATCTTTCCTTAGATGCGAGTGGGATGGCCAATCCAGTAACAGAAAGAGGATTAGTATCAGGGTGGTTTTCAAAGAGGCTTAGATTATTGGAAGTAGGGGTAGGTATAGTATGTGCATTGGAGTCGTATCCAAGGTCTCGATAATGAATAAAATCTTGACATCTATGAGCGGCATAGACACTCCATGAGGCACTAGTTGTCAATATGTATTTTTTAATTTAAATCAAGTTGATGTATGTATTTTCAAGATTAAAAATGTCTATTGCTATGTTTAATATTAAAATTGGATCCAATAAGTAGTCATAGGGTCTCTCGGGATTAATGTAACATAAAATAATATTAAAATACCCTTAAAATCACAATCTAAAAATCCATAAATCTTAAAATAATCTTCAAAAAAAATTTTAAAAAGCAAGAAAAGCAAAAAATGTTGTATTAGTACTGAATTAATAAGCATCTACTTATTGAGTGTTGGTATAGTATGGTTCCATATTGTATTGTATTGGTACCGGACAGATAAAATACCTAGAAACAACACTATAGACATTGCCAGAAATAATCATGCTATCAACATAAAATAGAAGAATGGTCTTCCATGGTGTTTAGGTTGGTATAAACATGGCATGGTTATGGTTATTATGAAAAAAGAAACCAATAGCCAAATTAGTAGCTTTAAATTTCTCAAATCAAACACAAGAAGCTTTGTTTGCGACCATGGCATGATGAAGCAAAGAAATATGACCAAGAGGATGAGGAGGACTTGATGGTGGCTGCATAGGCACTTCCTCCTAAAGATCACCATCATACCTTATTGAACCGAGTGGTACATACCATATCATACCGATTCGGTACCGGTATAGGTATAAAGGGCGTATTGACACTCGATACGCCGAACCGGCCTCCGTATCGAGCATACTTCCTGTCACTGGTATGGAGCCCGGTACCGAAGAGCGGTGTACCTTAATAAATTTGTTATATCAAGTTATTAGATAGGCCATCCATGAACTTCAGCAATAGCTGCTATAAGAGCACACATTGATGTCATCTCAGCTATGGGCAACCCTGCTCTTGAATAAAGCCTCAAGCAACTAGGCAAAGCTTATAATGCTTAACAGAGCCATCAGAACAAGTCTTAATTTTATAACATATTTTTGACTAATTGGCAGTTCCCCAAGAGGCAAGGGCACAAGTTGCCAAGTATGAAGATGCTGCGATGCTGCAAGCTCCTCTGATTTAGGATCCTGCCACTCAGGAAGGCTAGTGGCTTGGTGTTATGTTGCATGTACCCGGTGATGATGAATGGCTGCAAGAAAAGTATGATACTCTAGAGAAGAATGAGAGGCAATGCAGCCAAAAAATTGCTTTAGTTGACATACCTGAGTAGGATAATAATGTTTTAAGGGAGCAGGTGCATAACCCAGCGGTATAACTAGAGGAGCCTAAGTTGGATTTGGAGCTACATCATTGTTACCTACAGCGAGGATTTGAGGGGTATAGTTTGGGGTATGAGCAGGTGTAGTGCCCTCATCTGTGGGAAAAGGATTGAATTCTTAGAAAGAGAAGAGAATAGATCTAAGAAAGATGAACCAACAATAGTGGAAGGACACATGGTATCATTCGAGGGTGGTTTAGGCTAATAAGGTAGATGTTCAAATAAAATCATATCATGGGAGAGTAAAAGTGCCTTGCAATTGGATCAGAATTGTAACCAAGAAATATACAAATAGTAGATCAAGGTGATTACTAAATTCATTCATGTGGTGGTAAAAAAACTAAACAAGTACAACTAAAAAAACATGAAAATGGTCATAAAAGGGTGGGGAAGAAAATAACTGCTCACTTGGAGATACACCTGATAGAACAGAAAAAAGCATTAGATTAATAAGATAAACAACAATTAATAGTGCAGCAGCCTATAACTATTCTTGCAAATTAGTCTCAGCAAGTAATCTTGCTTCTGGAGTGAGTTACTCCAATAAATCAAGTGGCTAGCTTGGTCATTGTGAGGACTCATGCAGGTGTCTGTTTAGTCCTACATCGGTTATGCACTGGGTAAATTCTAGCTACTTGTGTAGGGCCAATAAACCCAAATAACACTTTAGCTAGTCTTTTTGGGTGAGGTCCTGGATTGTTATAAATGGTATCAGGGTGACCTGGCCAATAGCCCATATGGACTAGGGTATATTGTAGCATTTGCCCATCTAGGATGGCAATATTTGTGCTTGGATTTGAACCCTTGACTTGGTGAGGACATGAGGCTTAAATGGGGGTGTGTGAAAGACCCATGCAAGTGTGTGTTTAGCCCCATATCATCTATCTAATAGATAGATCGTTGGTACTCGTATAGGGCTAGGGAACCCAAATAGTACTTTCTAGCTGGCTTGTTGGTGTAAGGTCTTGGATTGTTATAGTTGTGTGAGTGATTCTACAATTAACAATGTTGAGTGGTGTCCATTTCCTCGATTAATGATTCCTGCGATTATCTTATTCCCTTTTGTTCAGACTTCTAGTCTGGACCATCCTTGCATGCTTTCAGCCTGCATCAAAACTATAAAGAACTATAGCAATGACCAATAAGTTTATGCAAGCGCCCTTGATAATTAAGATTTGAAAAACTGAATATTATTGATAATTTATAAGTTCACTTTCCAACCCTTATATTTGGAGTCTGTTCTCTTGCACTTTGCATCAGTTAAACTATTTATCAGTTAGATGCATATTTTTTACATATCTGAAGATGAATACCTTTTGATTTAACTTCTCATGCTCTTGATACAGGCAATGTTCCTTACACACCAATGTCAAAGTAGAAGTCGGAAGCTCCAACATTATAAATGTAAAATCGAGGAAACTTGGTCACTTGCAAGGGATGAAGCTGCAAAATGCAAAGCAGCAAAAGATGTAATTAAAGTTCTGACAAATCAGGTGCGAGCATATAATTTCTTAACAAACTGTGTTCACTGCATGATTGCTCGTTACTAGAACTTGTTTGAGAGGAAAGGATTTTGTACAGGATAGTTCGCAACAAAGGATGTATTTAATACGAACAGTTGCATTTCCACTTGCAGAACTGCTTGACCAAACCTTTATAAAGTGATATGGATGTATCAGAATGATTTTCCTGTTTGGAACATACAGAGTCAGCTCTTGCTTGTCTCTTGCTAAAACCCTTCATAATATGAACTAGTACTAGTGCAAAAATTCTACCTTCGTGGTTACAACCATATTCCATTGAGAGGAAGCATAAACAATTTGTAGAAATAAAGTATGCCTCTGTAAAATGGAATTAAGTCCATTGACTAGTCAAGACGAATTACCTAGATCTTTGAAATATATCAAAAAGCAGTCTGGGAGGGAAAAATCCGTAGTTGTAGTCATAACTATCTGACACATTTTTATGTCAAGTAGAACTTTGTTGGGTCTTGAAGGTTACAACATATGAAACAAAGAAATGCAATGAATAAATCTCTTTAGTCTCTGTAGTTATAATCTTCTGAAGTGCTAAGTATATGTATTACCGTAAAGCTCCATTATGTATTAGTATTATTTATCATTTACATTTACATATGATTCTTAGTTCCTTGTCTGGCTTTATAAAAGAGGGAAACAGTTTTCACATTCTTTTTTCTTGATAAAGTGTATTAAAGTCCACAGTACTCTGAACTGATTTTATAGGATAGAAAGGAGTCATGCACACATGCGCACACAGAAAAAAGAACTTGCATAATTTTTTTTCTCTCTGTTCCTCTATCTTTTAATGTTTATCAGACTTTTTGTATTCTTTTGTTTGCAAGATATTATTCTTTGACTTTCTTTAAATTATCCCAGATTCTAAAATTTTGAGTATGTCATCAGATAGGTCATGTAGCAAGAAATTGGGAGCGTAATGTTGATACTGCAACATGCAACATGCAACATCATGTAGCGACATCTAGTTTACACTCGGATTAAGCATGCTAATTATGTTTTCATTCCTTGGAAAATATTATTTCCTGACTGTACTGAGACAATTAAGTACTCTGGAATTCTTGAGTTCACATTTGAGTTAACCACTGAGGTTCCACGTCAGAATTCTCTAGGGGTAGTTGAGAGTAATGGAGAAATGGATGAGAACAAGTGCAGATTTTAGGGAATAGGGATAAAAAGAAATTAGGAAAAAACTCACTACTCAACATTTTACGAACTTCTTGACTCTCTCTACATCAATAATGGCTCTAGCTCCGCCTCTGGCTGGTTGTGGCCATATAATTATATTACAAATTAAAGCCTACCATCTAAGGAGCCCTACCACCTAGCATACCAACACTGTACCAGCATGGTATTGGTATGGGGTTCAATTTCTAGATGCCGTACCTTGAAATACCCACTTATATATGGTATATGCTTCCAAATATGATAGTTGCTAAGCATAAAGTTTGTACCTAGTTCTTAGAAAGTACTTCCTTTCAACTAGTGTGGTAATCTTGGTTTTTGGAGGTATACTTATAAAAATGTTCTGAAGAAAAAGAGGGAGAGTGGTGGCATTCCACTAAAATGAGAAGAATGAAAAAAGTGCACACATAAATGAGAAGTTTATATGATAGGAGTAATGAAGGGAAACTGTTAAAATATTTGTAGAAGAGGAAAACAAGAGAAAAAGAGAGAAAAAAGTGATTTTAGTTCTTTGTTCCATCACATTCCGTATATTTCAGGGGTTATATATATATTTGTGTATAGACTTTACATAAGAAATTAATATAGGCTGATATAAGATTACGCTAATAAAGAAAAATATTATGGGTGATACAGGTTGTTACGTGATTCCTAAAATCACTTTAACAAAATCATACTAACAAAAAAAATAATATAGGTTGATATAGGATTACGTAAATAAAAAAAATATTATGGGTGATGCAGGTTATTACGTGATCCCTAAGATTATGCTAACATTTTCCTCAAACTCAAGATGGTATTATAGGTGCCAACTTGAGTTTGGAAACTAGATCATGAATGTATTTAAAAATTGACGTACTAGATGAAGAGCTGAAGTAGCAACTCAGGGCTGACATGATGGAGTAGGAGCTGATATAGCAGCTCAGAGGTTGACATGGTGGTAGATCAAGAGCTGATATGGCAGGACAGAGCATGATGTGGCAGAACACGAGCTGATATAGCAGCTCAGAAGCTGTGTAGCAAATTAAGAGTTGACATAATAACTCAAAAGCCGATATGACAGACTGATGTGTCAAGCTGATGTGACTATAGAATTTGATATGATAGAATAAAAGCTGACATAGAAGCTAAGTAATCGATGCGCAAATCAGAATGCTAATCTAGCAAACTGATATGTTTAGCAATGCTGACGTAGCTAACTGATGCAGTAGACTAATACGTCCATTGACATAACTGACTAATATAGAAAACTGGTGTCTATCGATGTGTCCTATTGATGTGGCTGATTGACTTGCCTGATATTGTGACAGTGAGAAGACATATAGAAGATGGCAGTTGCAGTGAAGATAGACAGAGAGAAGACAACCGAAGGTCGACGATCCTCATAAACGGAGACACCATGAAAGAGGAGCAAGAGACTTCGAATTGGATGGTGAAGAAATTGGAGGTAGCAAATAAAATCGGAGATAGAAAGGGGCCAAGCCATTGTAAGAGACAACCGAAGATCTGAAGATGTGAAGAAAAGCGATAGAGAGGAGCTGCAGATCCATTAGAAAATAAAGGATCTTTGGGTATTAATCCACCGAAAATGGATAATATGTAGATCTACTAAGAAAATATGAGATCTTTGAATATTGATTCACTAGAACATAGAGGATCTGTGGATCCACCGAAAAATAGAGAATCTTTGGGTGTTGATTCATCTAGAAATAGAGATTGATAGATCGGTAACGAAAGTTATCAAAGCTTCTAGACATGGCAACGACGACCACAATAAAAGCGAAAGAGATGGTGGCGGTAGATTAGGTGATCGGTGGCTCTGATACCATGTTAAAATATTTACAAAAGAAGAGAAAAATAAGAGAAAAAGAGAGAAAAATGATTTTATTTCTCTGTTCCATCACATTCGGTACATTTCAAGGGTTATATATATTTGTTTACAGACACTATATAAGACAAATAATATAGGTTGATATATGATCACACTAATAAAGAAAAATATGGTATAGGTTGTTACGCGATCCTTAAATTACTCTAACAAGATCATGCTAATAAAGAAAAATAATATAGGTTGATACAGGATCACACTAATAAAGAAAAATATTATGGGTGATGCAGGTTATGTGATCCCTAAGATTATGCTAACAAAAACTAATCCTGATATGTTGTAGTAGTAATTCTAGCTCTTGGGTCATTCCACTAAAGGGAGAAAAATGTGGCAAGTACATGAATAAAGATGAAGTTCATATGTTGGAGAAGAATAAAGGTGCGTCTAGGATGTGCAACAATTGAGAACATATGAGAAAGTACAATAAATACTTGGGAGACAAAAGATTAGCTTCCTCTTAAAACCGATGAGATGTAGAAGTTAACAACATGATAGCAATGTCAATATCTTGACCTGTGATTTATGGTGTAATTGCCTAATCATGTACATATTGTAGGCCTTGTAAGCCATGCTTAATTTGTTGGCTTTGTGTATGTATTGTGAGATAAAGTCTGTATAAATGCACTGCTATGCATTATCCTACTCCAGTATGTAGTTTTGTTTATATTTTACTAAAGCTTGAATGGAAGATTTGGACTTTTGAAGTTTCAAAAATGATGCCTCTGCACAAGAACATCATTTTGCTTCAGCATGGGGAACATGATTACTGAGGAAAGGTAACAAGAAAGAAGACTACCATGTTTTTAGATGAAAAGCCTCATGATGCTATTTAATCAGAAGACTTGATGTATTTTCCTAAAATGTTACAAATAGCAAGTTCAATAATTTAAAAGGATGTGTGAGGTAGACCCAAGAAAGAAATAAAGGTATCATAAAGCACTGAATAAGCACAGTTGCCCAATAGGAGGATAGTAGATATCAGAATAAACTGAAAGTTTGAAAAACTGGACTATATAATGGTGCATACTGTAGCACTACCTTGCTGTACTGCCCCATAATGACAAACCATGAGTTCATATGGGGATGTATCACAGTATTACCGTATACATGACATTGCAGTATGTACTGTATGATATATGACATTGCAGTATGTACTGTATGATATATGACTGTCACGTACAGTATGGTACATGACCATTATGCCTCATACCTTGGTCCTTCAAATCTTAGAATAAATTAAACGAAAAGAACTCTAAAGATATCTTCCCCCAACCTAAAAGTAATTCATACATGATACATTACACTCTTAATGTAGATGTGCTTTATTATATCGACACAACTAAGCACACTTGCCTCCAGGGTTATGAATAATTAGCTATAGGATACTTACAATACATTGGTGCTAAAGGGTTTTTTCTGTTTATTAATTTTTTTTAATTTAATTTTAATCAAATTTGAGCGTGCTTTCATGAACAAAGGTAAATATTTCTACTTCTGTTTCTTGTTTATTTCTGTCTTTAAAGTGGAGCAAGAAAACATCAACACAACTAGAAATATCTCCAAATACTATTTAACACATCTTATAATATTTTGGACAAAACTGCTGCATCAGGTTTATGGCTCTGTTGCGAGAATATCTCTTCTGCTAAAGATTGCCATAGGTTAATGTGACTGGATTGTTATACAATTTCTGATACATACCTAATAGTCACTCCTGCTAGCCTACACTTCAGCTTTAGAGGAACAAAGAAGTTATCAATTAATTAATACATCAACCCTATTAGGAATTGTTCTCAATCCATAGAGAATATTTTACTCCATTCTGCATTGTTTGTGCTTACAAGCCCAAATGAAGTCATTGGGGGAATTGATGCAAAGTTGGTTATCATACATAGATATCTACTTAGGTATATGTGCATATATGTATGTGTAATGACCCAAGATCTCATCCAAAAAGACTAATCAGAAGTTGTTATTTGGATTCCTTATTCTTGTATAAGTACCCTAGATCGACCCATGCATAGTTGATATGGGACTAAACACATACCTGCATGGATCCTCACATACTCCTTTCGTTTAAACCCTGGTGTTCTTGCTAGGCTAAGGATCAAAATTTATTCAAATCTAATCACAAATACCATAAATCTAGTCACAAACACCATAGTCAGTCCAAATATGCCCATGCTACAGTAGCCCCTAGTGTATATGAGCTATGAGCTGGTTCCATTTTGATACTATTTGTAACGACTCAGGACCTCAGCCAAAAAGGTATTATTTGGGTTCTTTGGCCCTCTGTAATTATCAAGATTTACCCAATGCATAGCCGATATGAGACTAACTGCATAGGTCATATAGTATATCTCTCTGTTTGTGTGAAATTGAAGTAAAATATGGAAAAAAAACCTGATCTTGGCATATGGCTTTGCAAAACTTGTTATTTATCATTTTTTTCTCTAACAAATGCATAATTTGGAACAGATGAATGCCTTGTCAGAAAAACTTTCAGCAGGAAGAAAGACAAGCAGTATTGGATCCAGGCTGAATAACATGAGCATGTCTCACCCCGCCCAAGCAAATTCATCAAGGTGTGAAGTTGAGAAATTGGTGTATGGAGACCCTCGTCTATCTAATGATTTTCAAATTCAAGAGGGCAGGGATATAGAGGGCATACGTGACAACTCTACAGCATCCTTGAAGGTGGTAACAGGTGGGGATGGAAAATTCCAGCGTCATAGTGCAAGCAAATTATTTGTCAATACCCATGTGATAGGGACTAGTACAAGACAATGTACTCCAAAGGCATCGAAAGATGAATGGGTTGAGCAGGATGAACCCGGTGTGTATATTACATTCATTACTCTGCCAAGTGGTCAGAAAGGTCTCAAGCGTGTAAGATTTAGGTAAGGTCCTGTTCTAGAAAATACTTACTCTTTTTGCTGTTTGTGTATTTAAGTTTCACGCTATTACTCTGAGGACAATATTGCATAAGATCTTTTCTTATTTAACGATGTTACTTCAGTTCCATAACATGCTTTTTGGGTGTTGTGCTGTATAGTCGGAGGCGTTTCAGTGAGAAGGAAGCGGAGAAATGGTGGGAGGAGAATCAGAGCAGGGTATATCTGAAGTACGATATTGAACGCATTGTCACATCATCAACAAAGTAGATAAAACAATCTGACTTAAATCCTTCTTCAGCAAGTATAAGTGATCCATATCGGTATCCCCGCATGTAGTATGCAAAACAGAAGACTAATTTACCACACTCTTCCTCACAGACGTTACAATTGCACTCATGCTGAAACCAAAATGGATTATGGCACTACTGGAAAGTTAGAAGCAAGAAGACTATGCATTCTGTTATCATTTGCTGGAGAGGTTTCATCTGCTTGGCAGCGACATAAGGTAAGATGTTTGCTCGAGAAGTTGTAGTCATGCTTATTAGAAGTTTGGTGCAGAGAAGCCTGATCATGTAGAATGCTTGGACCAGCAATTATCTTGCCCATCCTTAAATGTACAGAAATTATATCAAACATGACAAAAATCTCTCTCCGAGAGGACTTGCACACATTACTTTGGCCAAATGTCAGTCCTAAAAATTATCCTCGTTTGTTTCTTTATTGTTTTTTGTGTGTGGTGGGATGTGGGGGGTCAGGGTTGGGTTGTGGCAGGTTGTGGTAAAGGAAGGTATAGCTTCATCAATGTATAATGTTGTATGTTGTCCTACTATATAATGCTTGATGAGAAAAATATGGTTACAGAGGCATGTGTGGCCTTATCCCCCTTGGGTAAGTCTTCTATTAAGATTCTAGTATGATTTATTTATTCCCTAGTATCATATTCCTAGACCACGATCGAACTGTGAAAACTTGAGATATCAATGAAATAACTAATTAAATTCCTTATATTTGTGGTCCTTTGCGGGCTAGGAGATCAGGATGTCAAGAAAAATGGTGAGATACTTTACCTGTTATAAATCGTTTTTTAGGATTCTTGGGCCTGTTTTTTTTTTTTATTTTTTTGTCGTGTGTTTTCTCGTGCAGAGATATGGGTGGCAGTGTCTTGGGTCAGACAAATTTCCAACACCAATATGATCTACTGAATGAATGCTTCAAGTGGGTATAAGCCATTTAATAAGTGGGCTTGAGTTGTGCTGTGATGAGAGGACCTGTCAACTTAACATGAGGAGACCAATTTGCTAGGGATAACCTGATTGGAAACGGGTAATCTATTGGATCAACAAGGTAAATGGGTCGAGTACAGGTTGTATATGGGGTGAAGTCATAGTCCTACGGACCCAACTCATCTGAGAATGCTTTTAATATTCTTCTTATCGGGATTATTTGGAGTTGGAGTCTAGAAAACCAAGGTGCTACTTGTAGGTGACATAAAACACACCCATTTGCTCTTCCATATTACAGCAGGGCGAGCATCAAGAAAGACATCAATAGCCTCAGCTTATGTAAGCAAGCCTATTGCCTTATATAATTTAGCATTGTGGTAAGAGCGCATACAGGTTTCTCTGGGCATGAAGATTGAAGCCTTTATTTTTTCTTATATCTCTTTTTTTTTTTAATTTGTACATAAGAAGAGGCTAGACCCAAAAGGTCAGTCCCGCTAAAAGCCTACACTGAAGTGGACTAAACGCCTAGTGCGATTGTGAGACCCTGTTGCTTCAAAAATTGTGCTACCGGTGGGCAGCGTTAATGGTGGTGCGTAGCGCAAGCGTGCCGGAGGGATTGGAGGTCAGTGTGGGTCGGCGACCTAGCATGACTAAAGAGGGCGGGGCGAGACCCCCTCCGAGGGTGATGCTTGATTCCATATGACCAAATTATTTGGGGTATAAGCAAGGCTGGCTCAACCCTTAGGCGACCGAGGCACCGGCCCAAAGAAAGCGCACCATAGAAAAGGCTTCAAAGACAAAATGAAAAAAAACAAAGGTCCCCTATGAGTGTGCCATCGGCTGGCTCACTGCAGAGAAGGCTTCAAGTACGAAACGGCTTTAGGCCCGTAAATACATTGGGCTGCTCCTGAAAAAAAGCAAGATTTTGTAAGTGATGCACCATGTTAGTCAGATAAAAACTTAATATTTTGTTGCTCCTACATTATTGTTCTTTTGTCAGTCGCATGCCTCACTAACTGTATCAAAGAAAAAGCAAATACTTATAGAGATGAGATGAGAATATTTGTAGTGGTAGCTCGACGTATCTGAGTGGGCATTGTTAAATATCTAGGCCAAAGTTGAACTTGACCTGAATGGATAAGCATCCACATTGACTCCCATCGAGTGGATTAGAATCCATATCAGCTCCCAAATTTAAACAGGGTTATTTAGAGGAGATTGGGACATATTCGAATTGCGTTTTGAGATTTACAGATAGATTCTCTTCATAGAAAGCTCCTCTCCTCATCTCTTCTCTCTATTATTTCTTTTGCTTTCTCTTGGGTCTCCATCTAAAGATTGAGGTTTTGATGCATGGAGACTTAGAGAAGTCTCTTGTAGCTTCTCTTTTGAGCGACTATGACATGCCAAGTCATCCGACGATGAGATCCAGCAAGGACCAATGACTTTATGACACGAGCTCCTAAGGTGAAGCTATTCAACATAAGCTTCCACACTTGTTCTCTTAGATTATAAAAGAAGTCTCTGTGTATCAACACTTGTTCTCTTACTAGAAAGGGGATTCTATAAGGAGTCAAATCCTTTCCTGTCTTCCAATCATTGTTGTCCATGTTAAGTGCGAGGGCTGCAATTGGAAGACATGCTCTCTCCAACTAGTAATTGTCATGGTGGCAATTATTGGATGGGCCCTACATAATATGTAGGCAACAACCACTTGGACCCATTCTAATTATGATCATCGCACCAATCATGGATGGCCAAGATCAGATAACTCGCCTTCTCCAATTCATGTGCAAACTAGACTTAAAAATCATATAGTATAATATATATACTATAATTAGTAAATCACATCAACTAGGCTCGTGCTTCTCTAATTTGAGTTTGAGAACTACTGTGAAGTAGATTTTGAACTTGATGCCAAGACTTTGTATTACATGATCCATGTGGTCGCACACCAAAGCACAGTTGGTTTTACAGGGCCCAAGAGTACCGAGTTCAGTGTTGGGCCGTTGGCCCAGGGTCTGCAAGACTTCTCTGCGGTAGGATTTTCGGGCTAGCCGGCCGCTCCCGCTTTAACCTGCTCTGGTAAACCCAAAAACCCAAGCAGCTCACGGAAGGAAGAACGCCCATCCACTCTCCCACTTGTATTGAGAAATGGCAACAATGGCTATATCCGTTCTTCCCTCTGTTGCTTCACTGGTTTCGTCCCCTTCTCTTAAACGGCGGGGCGCCGTAGAAATCTCCTCCTCTTTCATCTTCCGCTGTCCATCTCTTCAATCCCCTCCGCTCTCCTTATCTTGGAGTCAATCGGCCGTGAACGCTCGGCGGGGCAGCGGCTTCTTGGTGGCGTGCCTCCCTCCTGCTCCCAAGAGCGCCAGCAGAGCATCCACCAGACTCTATGTTAGCGGTAACACTCCCCGCCCCCCTCGAATTCGCGATTTTGGCTTTATCTTGATTCCTTAAAGTGTTTATCGTGGGTAATCTTCAGTCTTTTTAATGCGATGAGAGAACACCATCGTGTCTAGAAAACCAAAAAAAAGGATACAAACTCGCTAATCTCCTAAACTTTAAGCTCCCTCAATGGCTATTATTAACAATTACTGTCTATACATCTCCAGTATTAACATATCCTTGGTACATTGGATTTGGGCCGTAATTTTAGCCTTAACCTAATAAGACTAAAATTAAGCTCAAATCAAATTTTTCATGCTTCAAGTTGCGGATATCTCACATAATTTGTTTTGGCGCAAAAGACATAATGGCATATCATATTTTGAAGGTATGCTATTTTACTGATCTTAGGCAAGATATGCTAATGTTCAAGGTGTACACATTTACACTGGTAATCTGGTGGAGATGCTTGCATAGTGTAACAGCTGCTGCCTAAATTCAGTCCTGCTGCCTCCAACTGCAAACTACCAAAAGAAGAAAGATCGACCCAGACAACTCCTTCAATTGTTTGAGAAAATCTTAAATTGGTTGAAATTGTGTAGGGAAATGAAAAAAAAAAAAAACATCAGAAGGCCTTGCAATAAATGAGTAACAATTTTGGGATGTCTCTAGTTGCAAGCACTAGTAGTTTTGAACTAATCGGTCTCAGGATTTTTTTGTTAGAGGCTTGGTATCATAACTGCTTAAAGGAATGGGCTTCAATGGCTAGGCTTAAACAACTATATCCACACCCAACAATGGTCTCATTCATTGGCTTGCAATCATACCACACTATGTCCACAACCGTGACTATGCTGCCTAAACAAACAAGATGGCTGTCTTGTTGAGGCAAATACATGCATGATTACCAGCCCAAAAGCCCAATAACCTAGCATGTAGCTTTTGTCTTGAAGCTGGGGTACGGGGAGTAGTTCGTACAAGAAATTTTTTAAAAAGAAATGCTTAGGAAGGAAGTGCTTGGATGAGTTCCCGAGGAGATTCTGAAGCGAGTGTGCCACCCTAAGTAGAAGATTCCTACTACCAATGGTCGGGTTAATATAAGCACAACAATAAACTTCTCTTTATTCGATGTGGAACTCAACAAAAGAAAAGAGATCATGAACTAGAGGCTTTAGGGTTTGAATCTCTTGGGCTAATATCTTGATGGAGTTACACCACGGAAATAAAACCAATAAAAAACCACAACAATCTAGAACAATGTCGGCGGAACAGGTAGCGGGCAGTGTACTGGTTGCTCGGTGGGATGAGTCTGTACGGACTTGCGCCATGCCGTGCCGCGCCCATATTGACATAGTAGAAGAGACGGGAGAGAGGAAGAACGAGAGAGAAAAAGAGAGAAAGAGAGGAGGGAGGGAGAGGGAGAGAAAGGAAGAGAGAGGTCGGCCGGTAGAAGCTGGAGAACCTCCGTGCGGAGGAAGTGAAGGCCGAGGAGACGCGGAGGTAGAGCCCCGCTTCTGCGTCCCCCCGGCCTTTGCCTCTTCTGCACGGAGGCTCCTCGGTCTCCGCCGGCCGGCCGGGGCCGGCCTCTCTTCCTTCCTCTCCCTCTCCCTCCCTTTCGTGCTCTTGCTCTCTCTCTTTTTCTCTTCTTCTTCTCCCCCTCTAGTAGCGGCATCTCGGTTTCAATACCGGAACCATTCCGGTCCACTGCCGGTACGGCCTGGGACACTCCGAATCGGGCGGTTTGGGACAGTTCCACATACCTTGATCTAGAGTATCCAAGATAAGTTTGGAAATTGTACATAAGTTTCTAGGATATGCTTTAAGGTCCAAACTTCAAACATTGCAACTCATAAAATAAGCAAATTTCTCTTTTATTCATGAAAAGTATCAGACCTTCAATTAGGGTTGACTATATCCATGTAAAAGAAGGAACTGTAGTGGACTGAGCTTATGTCATTGAATTATATATTTACAGATAATATTATAGTATTATTGCTTCTAGCATTTAAATGGCTTGACACCATTAGTTGCTACAAGATTTTATTAACTCTTGGAATCAGGGATGAGGAACCAAACATGTGTTAGACTCATGGAAAGCACATCTGAACTAAAAAGAAAGCAACCATGCTAAGAAAAGAGGACATGGCTAAAGTTTTTGATGACTTGCTTGTTGTTGATGATCCTTCGACTTTCATTGAGACTATAACCTTGTTTGATGCTTTGTATCAAAAGGAAGTCATCGATAATGAATGCAAATAAATAATTTTTTAAAACCTTAAATTCTAAGCAATTTTAAGACTTCTAATATTAGTCCTATCAAATCATACACTACTAATCCATAAATGATATAAAAACCAAAATTCCTAAGCAAAGAAATATACATGGGAAAAACTCAAGTATCTTTGATGGAAGGACAAGAATTGAAGTATCATATTTTTTTAAAATCAATCTGTGGACCCCAACAAACTCTAGATAGTGGCATAAAAAATTAACAAAAAGAATATTGTGATTTAGTTTTCATTATACTTATAAATGAGAAAGAAAAGACAAAAGTGTATGCCCTTCCTAAAACATATGATGATTAATATATTATCCATGCTTGTATCTAGATGATATTCTTATTTGTTGCACCTTGTTAGAAATCATGATGAAACCAAAATTTGTTTTCCAAAAGTTTGAGATGAACAACTTAAAATAGGCCTTTTTGATCTTAAGCATGATATTGATTAGGATTGCTAATGGGATAGTCCTCTATTTGTCACTTCATTTAAAAAATATTGAGGTAATTTAAATCCTTTGAACTTAAAGCTGTTTCAACTTTCAATTAATCCAGTGTACTCCCTAAAAAAAGTTAGGTGGATAAGTATCTTAGCTTAGATACCCATACATAGGATGATCCAGGGTTTGCTGAACCAGTATTGTGACCCATATCGGTCGTCTACTGGTATGGTATGATACGGGTCCATACTGTGCCATGCTAGAGCATAATGATATAGGGAGAGGGAGGGAGAGAGGGAGGAGTGGGAGGAAAAAAGAGAGAGAGGGGGACAGAGAGGGGGGAAGGAAGGAGAGAAAGGTGGAGAGAGAGAGGAGAGGGGGAGGGAGAGACCTTTACTCACCTAAGAGAGAGAGAGAGAGAGAGGATGGTCTGATGCCATTGAGGAGTAGGGTGGAGGCGAGGGCAGTGATGTCGTCGATGAGGATGAGGTCAGTGAGCAATCGTGGAGCATTCGTGCACAAATCAACATCGAGATGAAACCCTAGATCATGGAGAGGGAGAGGGAGAGGGGGGAGAGGGAGAAGGAGAGGAAGGGCAAGAGAGGGGGGGCGAGAGATAGGCCTGAGTGGGGTGAAGGTGAGGGCAGCGATGTTATCGACAAAGACAAGGTCTAGGAGAAATCAGGGAGCAGTCGTGTATAGGTCGATATCAAGATAAGACTCTAGATGAGGGATTGGCTATTGACGGCAAGCAGGATGTAGTGGTGGAGAGATTGCAAGGCGGTGAGAGCAGAGAGAGTCAAGAAGAAAGCCCTTGAAGGCTCTTGAAGAGGCATGGATGTTTCAATGGGAAAAAAAGGCATTAGATTCAAAGCATCGGATTTGCAGCGATTTATACGCCAACTGACCCGCATGGCCGACCCGTCTAGGGTAGGCATTGGTTCGGTTGGATGCAGGTCGAACTATCAGGTTGGTTCTTTGCTATGCACCTGGAACATGACTGAATTTGAAATTGGATATATGGCAGTGAGACTAAGTAGATATATTGGTAAGTATAGTCAAACTCATTGGATAATTCTACCGAGTTTTTTAATACCTTATAGGCACTATAGACTATAGTCTACTTTATACTAATTTCCCAAAAGCAGTAGAGGGTTACGCTCGATGACATCATGGTGATCAGCTTTCTAAAGAATAAATCGAGTATATGCTTATGTATTTCGTTTGGATCTTGATGCTATAGCTATTGTCTAAATAGACTCATATTTAGGAGTATAGTATGAATTGAACAAAGCTTAGAATGATCAAAGGTCTTCTTAGACATCCTTTTGGTTCCAAAACTTGTTCACTCCTGTTGTCTTTATCTATTATTGTACTATATCTATTATCGACTAAGAAATTAAAGTGCACGAATGAAAGATGAACCAACATTTTTGGATAAAGCAAATGGCAAGGAAGGTAGTCCTCAAGGTAAGTCTGAAATGAATTTGGTTGACCAAGGAGGGTAGTCCTGAAGTTATTAGTAGGGATGACAATAGGTGGGGTATGGGTTGGGTAGGCTATTACCTTACCCGCCCCATACTTGCTTCGAGATGGAGCAAGGCGGGTGGAGTCTTGGGATGGGATGGGGTGGGTAGAGTTAGACTGGGTGGGTTGGATGGATCAGGTTGGGTAAAGCTACATTTTTTTTTTTGCATATAAATCATTTTATTGTCTCGGAGATAGAATTTGTAAAGAGTGTATATATCCGGGTTGGGTTTGGGGTTGGTTTTACCATTACCCATATCCTTTCTGAATTTGTTGCGGGTTAGGTGAAATCCACCCCATGAGGGTCGAATTAGGTGGGGTATCCGATGGAGCGGAGTAAATTGCCACCCCTTGTTTTCAGGAGGATGATGATGTCTAATCTCACAACGAAATGATTGACGGTGTACACCTCATGCCAATGTTCGGTGCAGGCGGAAGTTCAATTAGACCAAAGTTCAATGATGGTGGAAGTTCAATTGAGTGAATATGCCTGAACATGGAAGAAAACTCTTCATGCTTATGGTGGAAACACTTGTATAAGTGACATTAGGCTGAATTTTACCCTAAATGGATCCAAACCATGAATCTATAAGGTATTATGACACCCAAGTCCTTGGAGGTCTCATCCATGCCAGAGTTGTTGTGACGTTGTTGCTACATGTTTTGGCTAACCTTATTTATTCTCGTGGAAATCAAGATACATGCTCATGGCAGTTGATAGATCAATTTGTACTATCACTTGTGGATATGTGATTGAAGGACCTACTTCAAAGCCTAGTTTGTTAGCACTACTTTAGATGGATACAATCTATATTAAGTGAAGGTTTAGGAACAAAAGTGTATAAATTTATTGGAAAAAATGACATCACTCATTTTTATAAGCTCTGTTTTTTGACATTTTGTAGGATGATTGTTCAATATTTTATATTTTCTATTTTTTCCTATTTCTTCATAATTTATTGGCTTAACTTAATTTTGATTGATTAAAATTTGATGCTGTTTTGACTTCAAAGTGGGACTTAGGTTGAAATGTTCCAACCTTAAAGCTCGCAGTTCATGATTTTGTTGCTTTTGTTTAGTTCCATATTAGATAAAAAAAAGTCTTATTCTTGTGCTTCCACTAAGACACACCCTCCAACATTGTTTGATATGTTACAAAGTTTTTCAGTTGGTGATTCCATGATTGTGGCCTGCTAACTTCGCCAAGCTGAGCTGGCTGTGCCATGCCCGCATGTGGTTTGAGTCCAAGTCATGGGTGCAAAGTGGTTGTAATCAATTTATCCATATAATTTTTTCTTTTCTCTTGGGCTTTCTTATTCCTAATTGTTACTTTTAATGCACACATTATTATTGGACAGTTTGGGTTGACAAAGCTGCTTAATGTAGCAGCTAATAATTAGTGAGGCCCTTGTTAAATGATGATGAGATTGTTTTAGCCTAGCTGTTAGAGCACAGAAAAAGTCCTTAGGCACTACCATGCTGCATCTCAACAAATAGATTGTAGGTTCTGATAGTGGGGTATATTAGCTATGAACTCGAGTTCCTAAGGATGTTGCGACTCAAACAAAACTACTTGTGGAAGTGATTATACCCATATAAGCAATTTCTTTACTCCTTGGGCTTGATATGCTTGATAAAGGGATACTCAGTTGGCCCACATTTATATATTATCTCTTCCTTTAACAAAGGATGTTATAGTATATAAATTTATACTTATAAGTTATAACCATGTATTTTTAGTGGCAGGATATATGTGTATATGCTTAATTATTTTGATCCTTATAATATTAAATACACGCCAGAGTCTTTGCCTCTTGGCATTGCTGATGACCGTGGTCAAATTAGACAATTTGAAATAAGTAATATCTTCTTATTCTGTTTTCCTTAAAAGGGCTTAATTATCTGTACTCTTATGTGCTGAATATTAGTTTGCAGCATTATTATCATTATTCTATTTAAAAGCCAGAGATATTACTCCCCACTTCTGTAGAAGGATTTGTCTTCATGGAATGCCATGCATGAAGCTAGCAGATGATAGTAGTATATCTCTTACAGAATTTTTATTTTGCTAATCTGTTTTTTGCAGGTCTTTCCTTCCATACAACCAAGGAAAGTCTAAGAAATGCTTTCCAGAATTTTGGTCAGCTTGTAGAAGGTGAGAAACACAGCAATTACATGAAAATAAATATAGTATGGAAATGCTTCTGGAATGTTTAGTTGTTTTTGTTGCATACCTTAATGGACCATTCATATATGTATCCGAGGAACATACATGGGCCGGTAAAAAAAAAGCATTGAAGCTTCTATCTTATGATTTTTGCAGTTACCCTTGTGATGGATAGAATAGCAAACAGACCAAGAGGCTTTGCCTTTCTTCGTTATGCCACTGAGGAGGAATCCAGAAAGGCCATTGAGGGGATGCATGGGAAGGTAATCCTATAGACCTTTTCTTGGGTACGATTGTTAGAACTTAGAAGTGTACGAGAGATCTCTGACTGAATTGGCTATATAGCATGTTGGCTTGTTTCTTGTTATTAATAATTAAGTTTAGCTACCTTGCCATTCTTAATTCTCCTTGTAGTCATATCCATTTTGTGAACCCCCAAAGAATTCCATTTAGACGTAGAAATGTGTCGCTTAGATGACAAGCTTCTGCCTTTTAGCTTGGGGGCATGTTGTCTGTTTCTCATATCCAGACAAGTGTTCTTGATTTATATCTCCTTCTTGATCTAGTTTATATCAGTATTACAGAATGAAGCATATGGTTGTGTAAAGAATATAGTGGATCCAAACTTATCAGAAAGATCTTGTTATGATAGAGGTTAGTGGATCTAGACTTAGCAATTTTCAGGGAATATATCAACCAAATGCTGAACCATGTACTATCTTTAATAGGCCTTGTGACCTGAAGAAGTGGTTCTCAGCTAATTGAGATCCACTAATTTATCCTACTAGCCTAGTCTAGCAATAAAACTGGTAGCAGCAACATAATGACTTGAAGCCTCTTATTCTCTCTTGGAGTCATGGAGGACTTTTCTTTTCTTAATGATTCAACATTTTTCTCATTGTCCTATGTCATGTATGCAACTCTAGACATGTCAGATGACTGTCTTAATGTCTTATGACTGGAAAATCCCATATGCTTGTTTGCAACCACTGGAAACATGTGTGCCAGCCTTAGGAAGGGCTCCAGGATATTGCCTAGTCTGCACTTCTACTTGTTCTAATTGGAGCTTGAGGAGTGACACATGTAGTGAATGCGTTGCAGAGTGGGTGAATTGTGCTAGTGACTATCAATTCTTACAACTGTTAGATATCACACATACGTGTTGTGAAACCTAGAAAATCACAATTATCTTATCATTTTATTAATTAAAAAAACTAAAGGACTTACTTAATCTTAATGAATGACCACTTAAAGGAAAAACTAAAAGGATCGGAGTAAACTCTATCCAGTCTCGTCTATACCTGTTCATCAGGCTATCTTTAATTGCATCAACTATAATGTGATCCATTGTAGGTAATGCGTAATAAGCCTCCACTGCCCTAAAGGTTTTGGAGATGAAGGAGCTACAAAGGTCATGTGAACAAATTTCCACCCTTCTTACCTACTGACAACAGAATCTTATTATAGTTTGCAAGATTGGGCTCGGTTTCAGGTCATCAGCTTGTGAATATTTTTCAGCCACTTCATCATGTTTTGTAATGAAGGGAACATGGTTTTCAGGATCAAAGCATTCAATATGAGTGCATCTGAGAAAATGTGCACTCCTATAAGTAGGGAGGGTACTCATCCTAGCATGTAAGTCAATAGATATGAGGTAAGCATAATAATTGTGGAAGTATCTAAAAGTAGGTTGGTAGGATTGGAAATAGGAGTTTTTAGGAATGAAAACTTTTGGCAGTAAAGAAAAAAATCAAATAAAATCTTGTACTTTGGAGGAGTAGTTGGTTTTGGATTAGAAGCTGATTTGTTAGCAGGAAAAGGTTTAGCGATGAAAACAACTAATTATTGATCATATGCAGGGACTCCATGTTCTATTCTCTTAACAAAAGACAAGCTATCCAGCATAATGGTACACCAATGAGCAAACATGGAGTTGGAAGATAAACAAATATTTTGGTTAGAAATTAAGATGGAGTGGAAGGATGAAACAGGATGTCTCAAGATGGTGAACCTTACCTAGGTCTCTTTTAAAATTTTGGATTTTGTAATCTGGTGAACCTCACTGGCTTGTTTCTTCTTTGGAAATTTGGCACTTTGTTAATTGGGATTTTTGTTTCGTTTTTAATTTGGAAATTCTAAATTTGCATGTTCAAGCCTATATTTTTGGAATATGAAATTATGCATTATGACTTGAAGTTTTATCCTATTTTTGAACTCTGACACCAATTTGTTTTGATCAGAATATATTATGTGTTCTATAAGACATTTGCAATTATGTATAAATGGAAAATATGAAAAATGGTGATCAAACATGTAAATCTCCAGCTAGGTAGTATATTTGTCCCCATTCGAGTTATCGATTGGGATTACTTCGGACACGTAGATAGTTGTATAAGGCCTCATTATAATTGTGGATGAGGTTTTATGGGGACTCTTAGCAAGTGGTATATATGGATCTTGAGGACTTATGTGGTTTCGTACGCATTATCAACAACAATTTAGTGGCTTCATGCAGTTTGCTGGTAAGGATTTCATGTGGCCTCATTTGTGGCAAGGATTTATATGGCCTCAAAGTGTGGCAAAGCTTTATAAGAGAAAATATAAGTTTACTTTGGCCATTTGTTTTTGAACAACTATTCAACTTATGCTTTTGTGTAAGTTATTTGGACCCTTTTTTAAGCGTGATTTTGAACCTTTTAAGATATTCTATTCTTATTGAAAATTTCACTTTTGAGATCTGATAATTAAATGATTTTGGTGAATTTCTTTACCTGAGCTTTCTAGTGACAATTTGGTCATGTATTTCATTTCAAGTTGTTTTTTATGGACCCTTTAGTTCTTTAATCATGATAGAAGCTTGCTTACTATGCTTTGTAGCTCACTTTCTTTGTTATACAATTCTTCAGAGTGTTTGGTGAGAACTCTAGTGGATTTATGAAAAGAAGTGGACTATATTTGTTAGAGTTGCTTTGGATTGTATTATATTCGAAGCGATATAAGAATCATAGTAGATATGTTATATTCCTTGAAGGTATAGTATTGAATATAATAGGATATGTTTGAATTTGTAAGTTGATTCTAACTGAAGTTTAAGTTGATTCTAACTGAAGTTTATTGTTTATGATGCACATCCAGTCATGCTCTATTCTATCATATGATTCGTTTGAGGATGATTGAGTTTGAATGTTGGTTTCAATTGATTATGGTGGTCATGCCTTGGGGTTCGAATAGCTTTTATTTTTCTTTTGTTTTTTCATTTCTATTTCTATTTACTTAAAACATTACAGGTAAATAGGGAAGTCCCTCTATTTGAATTCAAAAAGACTACTTAAAATTTCTAATTCTTCAAGAATATAAAGTTGATTTCCCAAATTTAGTTCAAAATTTCATATTTTAGCTCCGAGTACAATTTTAAACTTCCAAATGCTAAAGAATTTCTCAAACTTAAAGTTTCATAAATTCTACTATACCTAAATATTGCTAGAGCCAAAAGTCTCGTTAGAAAACTCTCATAGTGGTGCTTAAGATATCATCCATTATGGCACTAAACAACACTTGGTACCTCAGCAGGCTGATTTATTTTCAAGGTTTACATACCCATATATCTATATACATATTTCTAGTTTTGGGTAGGGTTATTACAGGAGAGAGTTTGGATCACAGACACTTAATAGTCTAATGGAACTAATATTGTCATATATGACATACTTGCATGTGCAAAAAATTAATTTGTTTTATTATTGGATCCCTGTGATGTATGTATCATATATTCTAGGATTTGCCATCTCAATATAATGATATAGTGTCTTGTCTATATCATGTGCTCAATTTGATGCTTCACTGGATTATGGGCATGGTCGGTGAAACCGTCCCGAACCGGGCGGTTCTGCCCATTTCGAGCCGTACCGGTGGCTCACCGGTGCGGTTCAGGCTAGAAAAATGGCACGCTGCTGGAGCCGGAGAAGGAGAAGAGAAAGAGAGAGCGAGCGGCAGAAATAGGAGAACCAGCTGCAGCTAAGAAATTTCGAAATTTTTAAGTGAAATCGGCAAATACCGACTTCACTTAAAAATTTCAAAAATTTCTTAGCCGCAGTCGGACCCCTGTTTCATTTGAAACAGGAGAACTGATCGAGGCCTTCGGTCGGCCCCCTAGGGCCCTCCGCCAGCATCCGCCGCCTCTCCTTCTTCCTCTCTCCCCTGCTCGCTCTCTCTTTCTCTTCTCCTTCTCTAGCTTCAGCAGTGTGCCCTCCCTTAGTATGGACTCAGCACGACCTGTACCGAGTCGTCCCGCCGGAGAACTAGTACGGTGCCTGGTGCCCGGTGCCCGGTGCCCGGTACCGGTTCTTCTGACCTTAATTATGGGTACCCAAAAGTCAGTTTTTTCAAGATGACAACAATCAACTCTTCATTGAATTACAATATGTTCAAATTTCAAGATACTAAAATTGGGTGCGTGATTGGAGGGTTCCCTCTTCCCCATTCCTCTTCTACTTCTTGGTTTGGGGCTCTATTTTGGGTGGGAAATATCTTAGGATAGGGTGGTAGTTAGGTATCCAAAGATGTCCCAAAGTAGATGCTTTCTATCTGTGGATTCTAAGTACCACATACTTCCTTATCCATTAGGCACTTTGTAAGTTAACTGTCATTGCAAGGGTATTTTTGATGGAGGATTGTCCATTAATAAGGAATGTAGGCGTACTTATGTTAGGTACAAATATAGAAATTAAAAAATTTTATTTTTATGTGGACTCTAGATCTAGAATTTTGTGGACTCTAGAATTAGAATTTTATGTGGACTTCAGTTTTTTTTTTTATACGGAGTCTTATTAGGATTTTGGGTTGTCTATATATATTTATTGCTATGTTAATTGAGAATATAGTTTGCATTATTGATATTTAAGAATTCAGAATATTGTTTTCTTCCTCTGCCTTCTTCTCCTCCTCCTCTTTTCTCCCCTCTTCTTCTTCTTCTTCTTGTCCTCCTCCTCTCTCTATCTTGCATCAATTTTAATTAGTTGCACTTGAACATTATTGAAGGTTATGGATGAAATACCGTTAAAATAGTAACAGAATATTTATTTAGAAGAGAAAAAATAACTATGATCAACAACTATCTTTTACGTTATAGTGTTTACTTATATTTCTACTTGAATGGCCATTTAGTGTAATAATAATAATAATAACAGTAATTAAAATGATATGATTTTGCTTTATTTAGTATATTTCTTAGATTCATTTATGTGCATTTCTGTACTTACTACAATTTAACTGAAATCATATAAAAAAGAAAAGAAAAATCGTCCCATTCACGCACTAACTCACCATTCTTTTTTATTCTTAGTTCTTGGATGGCAGGGTCATTTTTGTTGAATTTGCAAAACAAAGGTCAGAATTGGGCCAGGGTTCCAAACCAAGACATACACAGTAATGTGTGCAATTCATGGCATTTTGCATGCATATCTTCAGTAGTAGCACATCTACCCATCTTTATCCTTTGTTTATTCTCCTATTTATGTTTAACTGTAGGCTTTTTCCTGTCATGAATGTCCTACTCATTCTGAAATTGGAGTGCAAGATCTTTTTGGCCTATTAATTCTTTATGGATATATAGTTACAAGGTCTCATATACATCTGTTGAATGATAAATAAAATGGATTCCATTGTGGGCATTTTGCCATTGACACTGAAATGCTCAGATATATCCTGTTATTATTTGACTACGAGGTTGAGTTTTAGACCAATTTTTTTTCTGTTGCATCTCCTGTTCCTGCTGCAGTTTTGCCAGTTTGAATGGCGAGCAACGAAGTGTGGTTGATATGTAACTACAGAGAAGTGGGCTCTAGAGGTGTTAGATGTGTCTAAAGGTTCTTCATCCATAGTAATTAGTGTATCGGTCCAAGGAGTCATGTGATTCTTTTATACATTAGCATGATCTTAATCATGTCAGCCAGTGGAAGCCCCTTTAGATGTTGCAGTTTTTGCACCAGGTTATAACTGTCTCTGACTTACGGTTCCTATGATACAGAACGGAGGGATACGTACTGTATTGATATTGTTCTGATCTTCATGGTTACTTGTTCGTGTCGAGATGCTTTACTGCATCTAAAATTTTTTCCTTTTTCCAAAGGCTTGTACAGAACAATCCATCTACCAGCCAAAATTAGGTAAGCAGCTGATGACTCCCATAAAAACCATCCTGTTCAATTGTTAGAGTAGTTTTGTAAACAATAGAAATATCGCTTGCCCATCATGGCTGTCTACCTTGTGGGAATGTACACCTATGACTGGGCAGAGCATGGATGTACCTAATTTAAACTCACATTCACTAGTAGTTTCCACACCAAATCACGTTCATAATTAGATACATTTTGCATTCCAAATAGAGTCAACAATCTTTACCAGATTTATTCCCCTTTATTTCTAGTTTACATGATGACAGAAGCCAAGTCTCTGGTCTACTGTTTTTTTCTTGGAGGAAACTAGGAAAGTCTCTGGTCTACTGTGATATACTATTTATAGCTGATTTTGACCTTTGAACGGTTTCCTATTCTAAGGCCACTCATGACCACTCGTAGGATCAATTCGATTTAGAGAGAGATCTAAGAAATCTATCTTGCAAGAAATGTAGGGACAATGAGACTTCTAACATCTCAAATTTGAAGGGGCTTCTTTAATTTCTTCTTCTTGTTCTTGGGCCCTTGCTCAAAATTTTGGTAGGAGCCCCTCTCAGAGAAATGCATTTCCTATGGTGCTCTGTTGAGAATCAAGATCATGGGGATTCCATTAAAAGCTTGCATAAATACAATCTCTGAGAGTTTGCATCGGCAGAGATTCAGCGAATCTCCAAAGATGAACATGTGGTTCCAACCATGAATTTATGATTAAGGGTTTAAAAAGTTGTATGAGAATAAAAGAAGAGGAATAAGGTGATGCCCATCTTCTTTGAGAGCTTGTAGCAGCCCAACCAGCCCACTTTAAATATGGTCTGGAGACAGTTTGCAAGCAAAATTGACCACGTCTCGAGTTGGATTGCACAACAAAATCTCTGTTTCAGTTGTTCTTTATTTTTATTTTTATTTTTTAAAATTGACTATATCAATGAGATCTATGATGTGGCAATCCATCAACTGGCTCGTTGTGCTTGAAATGGCCCTGACTCGAGTTTATTTGGGATTCTGAAATACCGGATCAAACTTGAATTACAGTTCAAAATAATCATTGATTAAAGTTTTATCTCCTATCCTGTGAAGATTCTGGCAACACCTATAGATTGACAAAGTTGATATAATAGTCGAGTTCAAGCTTCCTGGATAATTTTGACTATTTTTTGTTTTTAATTATTTTAGGAGGATTTAATCTCTTTAACTAGAATATGAATCGCATTCGGATTTGAAGACATAGATTTACTTTTATTAAATGCCTGTACCATAATTTTGTACCTTGAATTTAAATGTAAAAGTGGCAAAAATCTTGTTCCTGCATTGTTTTTATAAAATTCTTTGTAACTTTTTTCATGAGACCCATATTTAGAGGATTGGAAAAGGAAATTTCTCCTCTTTCTTTTTTTTGGTGGAAAAATAGGAGGGGAGGGGAGCAACCAACCCACCCGCGTAGCAGCCCCACTACTGGGCCCCCCTTCCACCAGGAAATGTTCGATACAGGTCGCAGGTTTTTGCGTGCCTTTCCCGATCCGTAGGCTCACCGCTTCACGTGTGGGTATGTTGTCCCAGCGCCACCTCGGTACAGATGGAAGAAAAGTATATCTGCCAACGAGCCGTCCGGGCATGGGGCTTCCGGTTCCCTGATTTAATCGACGTCCGTGCGTTTCGAATCCGGACAACTCGGGTGGAATTATCGCCCCCTTACCACCAAGCTACCATCTTGGTGGCAAATTTCTCCTCTCTTTGTTTGGACCAAGCTTTCAGCAATCAATGAACAAGGCATGCAATTCAAGTTATGTTGGCAAGTTTTAATCTGAAGCTTTTGGCTTTGTAAATGGATGACCTAGATACCGCCTAGAAAGGCCTGATGGTATGGTGCACTTTAACACGCAGCCCCTCCGCGGACTTGCGTGTAAAGGAAAGGGGTCATTGAACGGCCTAGTTTGCGGTCCTTCTCCGATGCCATGTCTCTATGCGCCGTGTAGCGTGGAGAGGGACCGGAAATTAAAGACAAGTGGTCAAGCGGACTGAGTGTTAAAAAGGAAAAAGGTATGGAGGGACTTCTTGTCAGTGTTTGATGGGGATGGCGGCTAGACGCGTTTCTTTGGGATATCCGCCCTATTCTAAACTTTAATAGAACCATTTAGCAAAACCACATAGTGTTTGGGTTTGACCCTTGTGTAGTTGTTGTTCCACTCTAATTATATATAATATTATATATTTTATAAAATATTAGAAAAATATTATACAATAGAGAGGTGAGGAGATTATGGACTTAATGTTGGTATTATGGATTATAGTTGTTTATTTAAGTTTCAATTGGAAGTTTTACATGTTATTGATTTTTATTTGATATTAGTTATATTCAGGTCATTATACGAAGGTCTTTTTTTATGTTTTCTCTTTTCTTTTCTCTTTTTTTTTTTGTAATTTGGGGTCGGATATCTGACTTGACCCGAATAAATTGATACGAATAAAGATTAATTGAATAGGCTTGGGTATCTAACAAATTTACCATTTTTTGATCGGATGGGTTTGCAATTCTTGGACAAATTTTTAATTGAATTTGGGATGGGTTCGAGTAGTAGGATTTTAAATAGGTTTGAATATGGATTGGGTAAATTTTGTAGGTACTCTTTTCGTTGCCATTCCTAGAGTTTGTTTGAAGGAGGACCAGCCAAACTAATAAAATCCATGTGGCACCCCTTTTATTAGCTAATGTAGGGCTATGACAATCTCCCTTACCCAATTTTATGATGCCCTTGTCATGGTTGGCTCACACTCGAGATGGTGTTACGCCCGCGACCCGAGTTTGTGAGTTGGGGTCGCGGAAACTGTCGCATTCTCATAGGGAACTGTTCCTATAAGCAGGCAAGGCATTCCATCACGATATCATAAAGCAACCAGCGAAATAAATTTAAATAACTAATATTTCAACTTTAATTTAAATAACTAGAACTAAGTTTTAATGTGTCACAGAACCAACAATGTTCAAAAGATCCTATATCAAACTCTAGTCAATTTTAATCTAAATTTAAGATGTCAAATTTGCCTCTAATCACTCTTTCCATCATAACCTCGTGCCCTCTAGTGCACAGAATCTTAAAAACAGTATGATATGAAATAATGAGCTAGACAGCCAGCAAGCAATAAACACTTTAACCAGATTAATCAGACAATAGTTTAAATAATTATTTATAGAAAATAAGCATATATAATTCATCAATTAAAAGTCAAATCTAGATATGCAACATTATCAAAACATTATACATGCCAAATTCAATATTTCTCAAAATTTAAATTCTTTCAAAACATCAAGTTTATCTCGTCAACCATGAGCTATGACCATATTTTTCATAAGATCATGATACCTCTCATCTTCTTGCGATGTGCCATGCATCATCTTGTGGCAAAGTCTTTTTGGACCGCATATCTATTTACGGTATGTCGCGCATCTTTTTTATGACATAACCTTTAGCACTAACCAAGTGCCAATGTATTAGCGTCCATTGGCGAGGTTCTTAATATAGTTATGCCGAGAGTTCAAAATAATCGTGCAGTTCATGTCTTAGTTCAAAAAAAAATACAAAAAATTCATGAGATATTGAAAGTAATCTAACAAGTTCAATATTTCTGACCATGAATCATCATAATATTCCAAAATAAAGCATATTCAGTAATAAAATACCATCCATCAAATTCATGCATCATAAATAGTATAGTTTCAATTTATTAATATAATTATCTTACAATTTACTAATAAATCTAAAAAAATGGTTATATTACTTACTTTAGCAAAACCAAACTATAGATTCAATTAATTTCAAAAATTTCATTCAAAATCTAAAACTCTGACGAGCGCTCAATTAAAATCTCTGGTGAGCACCATTACTCAAGGTCGTTGGAAGTCCGGACAGGAAAGAAAAACGGAATCGATAGTGGTCTAGCGGTGGTGATCGGCAAAACTTGTCAGTGGTGAGGCGGAAGGAGGTGTGGGGATCTTTAAATAACCGATGAAGACTAAGTTTCCTAGCTCCTGTAGAATATCGAAATGGAGGAGTTCATCTCCTACTCCAAGTCGAACAAGGCTCTATCCATTTTTTTTCGATCTTCTATTCCAACTCTTATATCTAAGCCGATCAAGCGAAGTAAGCCCAATTTCTTATTAGCTGGGGTAGGTGTTATAGATAGGGCTTACCTATAGCTCGAGTCTTATTTGACCACTGGATCCTCGTTGATTCCAATATCTATTAGTGAGGGCCCATATGACTAATAAAAATTGTGACTTATAATGGGGTGTGGCTCTGTTAAGCTGTTAGGAGGAGAATCGGTTTAGGCTAATAAATCAATGTGGCATCCTTTTTATTAGTTAATGTGAGACTATGACATTGGTTCTGGTCAATAATTTTCTCTATTATAAACTGCAAAAATGCTGCATAAACTCAGTTCTATGCCTGCCTTGCGCGACGTGTGACTGCAGCAGTCAAAATCTAATTATAAGTCATTTAGAGGCAGCCCATTGCCATCATATTACTACGTTACCTCTAGCTACTGGGAACTTAAATATTATGCAAAATAGCACTATTTGCAACTTTAGTTGCAAGAGAGATGCGAGACATGCATCCTTGATCATTAAGAAATCATTCAGATTCCAGTCAAAAGCGTCAACTATTCCTGAATAGCCAAGACGAATGTTCCTTTTATTAAACACTTTATTAATCTCACTATAATCTGAGAATCAGGGTTTGATCTTGCCAAATTTCACAAGTTGATGTTTCAACCAGCTTTATCATTCAAATTATAAGGATAAATGAATACTCAATATGCAGATAAGGGAATGTTATTATGGTGATAACCTAATCAATACTGTGCAAAGGAAATCATTAGCTAAAACTGCGAAAGTGGAATGGTAAAATAATGTTGGTATACGAATTGAAGCAGTTCAGCTTCCTATCATTGGGTGCATCCTGCTTTCTCACAACTCTCAATGATCTATTACAGGTTGACCCGGAACCTACCATCTTCTATTTGCCTGCAAGAAGTTAGAAGTCAGACATGGTGATTGAATTTAAGAGGAAATACAATAGGTCTTCTTCAGCAGGACTAGTCAAATATGGGACAATCCATAGGTAGCATGCATGTGAAACTCCAATAGGTCATTAATAAAAGCTTGTTGGTTCAGAAAAAATGATTCAGAGGAATGAATAGTACTATTTTGATTATAATTGAGCAGTGATGTTGAGCACATAAACGCCAAGTAATTAACACCAAGCCTACATGCAAACCAAAGAATCAGGGTTTAACATCCACAAAACTAGTCTCTCTTGGGGGGACTGACCACCTAGGTGCAGCCCTTCACCCCCCAAGGTGATTAATTAGGAGAAACAGTGCTAGTTCAACATATTTCAAAAGCTGATGACATGATAACTTGTATTTCTTGTACTAGGTATTTGATTGTGTCAAGGATTTGATTTTTATGTACTTTGCAGAATGTTGTAAATCTAAAACTTTTACATTATTGTTAGGAGAAGAATGATGTCATGCAGGACATTTTAATCATATCATATAGAAACTTTTCGATAGAAATCAATTGTAGGAGAAAGGAACACTTCTTAGAAAATAGGATATGCTGTCCATATTACAACAGGCCATGAATAATTCTTCCTTGAAACACCATCACCACAACAATTAAGTTTAAATACAACTTGCAAGTCTAAGACAAATTGAATAAGCTTCATAATCTTGCTAACAGAGATCAGATATCACCCTAGTAGGTCCTAAGGAACCTGGACGATCGTTATCCCAGTAACATGGCAATAGATTGCATCCGTCGTTCTCCATTTTGAGCACTTCCAAATGATGAAGCTGGTTGTCTCCTTTCAAATAAGCTTTATTGGTCTGCATGAAAGAAAGGATAATTTCCTTTCAATTTAGAAGCATAAGTTGAATCAGACGAGTTATGATTTCCAACTAATAACACTATCCTGTCACCGAGTTCCAACCAGTGTCTTTTACTCTCATCCAATGTATAAAGAAGGAAATGCTCCTCATCCAGGATGAGTCCTCTTCTTCATCTTCCTCGTTGCTCTCTGAACAATTGATAACCAATAGAAACTCTCCTTCTACTGTTTCCATGTAACAATTATCAAAATAAATGGCACAGTCAATGATGGAACAAGTTCAACCTTTCCTCTAGGGTAGATATTGCAGACCTCATCAAAACCATTGATGTCAAACTTCGCCCTATACATTGTGAGAAGCAGCAAATGCCAGAGTCTAAAGTGGAATCAAGCATGGTCCATTTTTCATAAGTCTACAATATAGAGAAATCGTGGAGAGCGATCATAGTGACAGTCTCAATGTAATAATCTTTCAATTTCTAGATTTGATGTCTTAAAAACATTGCATGTGAATTTTTCCCATAACGTAGTTCATCACCGCAATGAAGCCACCATCCTCTTCATCTATGTATTCCTCGCCAACCCTTGTAAATAGGAGGTTTGAGGATCAGGTAAAGTAGTTATAACTAGAAGTTGAATTTGAGTCTGGTTAAGTGGCTTTTGAGCATCAGGTAATCCACCAGGATGAGCAAGCCATCACAATAAGAAAATTAGGCATTGCCGACATTTTTTATTGTAATATACCGATGCTTATAAGTATAGACAGTTTTATTTAAAGCGTCGTAAAAGTTATTTAAAAAAAAACTAATTTAAAAAAAATTAAAACTCATATATACACCAAACGCATATACAACAAAAGTCATATAAGCAGACGCATGTCACAATCAAATAGATTATTCGAAATATTCATATTGCCAAATATGATTACAGTTACATTGTCAATTTATATTTATAATGTGCTTTGAAAAAATATAAAATTATACATATAAACTCCTAAAAAATAGTCTAAGAGCTATCAGGGGGTTGATGGCATCATCATCATCATCTCTACGAGTAGAAGAAGTATCAAGAACCTGCAAGAAAAGATAGAAACTTTAGAAGTTAAGAATACGAAAGTCATTATGCTAATACAAAAATATATTGTAAATTATGTAAAATATTCAAATTGGATGTAGTTATTACCTAAAGAGGGACAAACCTATGCAACATAGATGCAATCTGGTCAAGCTAAGCCCTCAAAGATTGTATCTCTATATGATGGCTCTGCCTCATCTCCTCCATCTTCGTCTGATGGGCTCTACCTCATTGTCCTTCATCATTGCCTTCAGACTATAAATCTTTACAGTGCTACTACTTTGTCTAATATCTGGGTATATCTACTCACTGTAGACTACTGAGTGGGGATAACTCTAATGGCATATTTCTCACTCAACCATAAACGCCTCAAGCCCATCAATTTGGCAAACACCTGAGCTTTTATGTGCTAATCTCGCTGGATGATAATGACTCCTCGACCACAAACACACCAGTATGTATCAATCTTAAAATTTGTAAGTATAAAGCCATTTATGTCTTGCCTCAAACCTCTAAGTAAGTTTATATCTCCCATCATATTGAAATAATACTACCTTAAACTTTTATAATAATCTAGCTCATAAATATCTGCTAGGGTACCATAATAAGTTTTTCTATCCCGCCTCAACCATAACCGCCACTGTTTGAATTTTTCTAAATTTCTACACGCTCTTTAATATAAAATTTAAAATCATTTATGATGAACCCATCATATATGTTGATAATATTGTTCGAACCTCAAGCAATGACTATTAATTCATCGGAACAATTTCTCTCCATCATCGTTGGTCCTAAAAAATGATAGAAGTAATGATTAATTATTCAATGTTAATATCCACTAAAATTAAAAAAAAAATAATGTATTAAATGTCTAACCTGTTTGAAAAGTCATTCAAAAAATAATTCAACCAACCATGTTTATCAATCGTTGGGCCCATAAATTTCTTAACTAAATACCTAATATTTTTGGTATATCTCCTTTATGCTAAAGATTTTTGTCAGAACAACACTTTTAACTTTTTCCTAGAACTCTTCCATCACATGAGGACTTGTAAACTTCTGCTTTCTCTACAACGTCACAATTTTTTTTAAGATGGATTGAAGCAGTTTTGACACCTTCAAGATATCTCGAACAAAATATCAAAAAACTCCTCATTAATATATTCTTCAACAATCGAGCCCTCAAGATAAGCTTGATTGTGTACATAATCCCTTAAGCACACAAGAAACCTTCAACAATAATTTTTTTAATCAATATCATCATCAGAATGATATTGCAAGGCATATAATTTTTAAATATGGACATTAAGGTTTAGCAAAATCACCTTTTAATAGGATATATCCATCGTAATGAACCGGTCCACCAACTTTAGCTTCCACACTAAGTGAATGAGTAGATGAACTATAATATAAAAAACCTAGAAGAAAAGATCTTTTCTATTTGGCAAAGTGTAAGTGCAACATTAGACTCTCATATTGATATTTTTAGCACCAATAAAATTTATTTTGAATAGTTCTAATTTAATGAAAAGGGGGAGAGAGAAAGTTAAGTATTGCTGAGTCTAAAATTTCTGAAGAAAACTAACTCTTGAACCTAAAGTGCTCTAAAATTTAATTAAAAGCTCTAAATTTTACCTTTCATGCTTGCATATTTAAGCTCTTCAATTAACCTAAAATTTGATTGGGGATAAACTTAAAGTTGCTATAAATTTTAAAATGTAACTTTTTGATGCTATCAAAAAGGAGGAGAGAGTAAGTTGAGTATATACTTAATTGAACATATATTAGCTTGAGTTAATTTGAATATTTTATAAAGCATTTATGATGTATGTTCTTAAGATATATATTTATTTACTTTATATTTTACATAAATGAATTAAGTATGCATAACTCCTAGTAAACTAGCCCTTTTGCGATTCGACCCTAGTGGATCACGAGTCGACCCCTCAATGATTATAGGTGAAAGATAGAGCACAGCAAAAATGAGCACTTTCTTGTGTCGTTTTCTGAAGAAGTCGAGCCAACCCCTGAAGAAGTTGAGTGGACTTGTTTAAGCCTAACAATAGTAATGACTAGTTTTTCTGCGAAAATAGAATGACTATATTCACTTCCAACAGCTATCTTCACCTCTCCAACAAGTATAAATGGCTCTAATAACTTTTCATATTATAAAAGCTTCCAAATTGAATTGGAGAAGATAGTAGATGAAGGAGATTAAATGGATGAGGTAGAAAAAAGAAATAAAATCAACCACCACTTCTTGAGATTCAGCTTGAGGATTAATCTGAGAGAAATGATCATTCAAAGCCTCCATCCACTTTAGAGAGAGCTTTCAAAATATCTATAGAGAAAAGATCTTCAAACTTCCAATCATTGAGTTCTACCATAACATCAAGAGTGAACAAGAAAGGAAAAGAAAAGAGATGACTTCTATTCTTCAGAATTCCAATATTCAGAGTATCAAACTCGAGCTACAATAAAAAAGTCAAACCTTAGTAAAGGTTATTTTGTATGTATTTCTATCTTTTTTTGTACACGAGATGGTAGAAAATCTCTTATGAGATTTT